>NC_068410.1:1248283-1263283 GCF_023724105.1 Carassius gibelio | reverse complement strand
CTGCACTAAATATTGCACTAAATTAAAAGTTTAAATGTTACAAAAAAGTTGCATTATTGATGTTGCAACACTGTTAGCACTAATATAAAATCTTGAAATATGTAATCTCAGTGTCAGTGTTCTACAAGGATTTTTATGTGTAATAGTAACACTAGAATGTTTGTTTTTGTGTAAAGTGTGTTCATCCCATAGGTGTAATGGTTTTTATACTGTAGAAACTGTATATTCTATGTCCCTTCACCAACACTACACCTAACCCTAACCCTCACAGGAAACTTTCTGCATTTTTACTTTCTCAAAAAAACTCATTCTGTATGATTTATAAGTGTTTTGAAAAATGGGGACATGGGTTATGTCCTCATAAGTCACCCTCTCCTTGTAATACCTGTGTCATACCCATGTCATTATACAGAGTTGTGTCCTGATATGAGACAAAAACAAGAACACACACACACACTCACAAACACACACACACACACACACACACACACAGTCACACTCACAGACACACATACACACACACATACAGAGACACACACACACAGAGGGAGACAGAGACACACACACACACACACACACTCAAACAAACACACACACAGGTAGACACACTCCAATAATAATTATTCATTATAAGACTAAACAAAAGAGAACTGGAGCGCTGCTGGAATCCCTTGTATCCTCTGGTGCTCTTGGAAGGGTTAAATATAGAAAAAGATTTTGGAAAAAAATCCAAGTCCAGGCACTCAATAGGATGCAAAAGTTAAAAAGCCTTTAATGGTTGGGCTAAAGCATTAAAACACCAACGCGTATCGGCCCATTGGCCTTCATCAGGGTGTTGGTAACAAACAGACAGAATCACGCAGTACTTATAGTTGCATTGGTTTCAGGTGTGCCACTCTGGCACTTGTAACACAATTTTTTGGCCACTAGAGGCAATAGTTCAGATAATGGCTAATACCAAAGATCAAACCATACAAATACAAGATAAGGGATCTCCAAGTGGAAGAAAAAAAAAAAAAAAAAAAAAAAAAAAAAAAAAAACAGGAGAGAGTAACACCAATACAAACATCTTGTGTACTCCACACAATTATATCCATAAAGTCAAATAAATGTGTAGAGGCTAGTTACCCATCTTACTTCTGGATTCATTGTCAAGATAGTTCCAAAGCAACAGGAGAAAAATATTATTATGGGCATTACAGTACATTAAAAGAACAGTCAACATTCACGGACAACAATACACTGTCCCTATTGAGACACAACTTTTACAAAAAAGGTGAGAGGTCAAAGTCTTCATTAAGACCTGGATGACTAGTAGCCCTCAAGGAATAGATCCAATATGTCTCCCTTTGTTTAAGGCGTTTGATGATATCCCCACCCCTGGCATATAGAACATAGATATGCCATTCGGACTGGAAATATGAACTATCCAATGGCCAAACATTATATAGACGCAAAACATGGAAGTGATTCGACCCTAAGAGTAGTGGGCATTGAGGCTGTTCGCCTGGATGCCAGGGGTGGGGATATCATCAAACGCCATAATAATATTTTTCTCCTGTTGCTTTGGAACTATCTTGACAATGAATCCAGAAGTAAGATGGGTAACTAGCCTCTACACATTTATTTGACTTTATGGATATAATTGTGTGGAGTACACAAGATGTTTGTATTGGTGTTACTCTCTCCTGTTTTTTTTTTTTTTTTTTTTTTTTTTTTTTTCTTCCACTTGGAGATCCCTTATCTTGTATTTGTATGGTTTGATCTTTGGTATTAGCCATTATCTGAACTATTGCCTCTAGTGGCCAAAAAATTGTGTTACAAGTGCCAGAGTGGCACACCTGAAACCAATGCAACTATAAGTACTGCGTGATTCTGTCTGTTTGTTACCAACACCCTGATGAAGGCCAATGGGCCGATACGCGTTGGTGTTTTAATGCTTTAGCCCAACCATTAAAGGCTTTTTAACTTTTGCATCCTATTGAGTGCCTGGACTTGGATTTTTTTCCAAAATCTTTTTCAATAATTATTCATTATTTAAAAATTATTTGAATAATGATTATTGAATATTTACAAAAAAATATTGTATATTATTATTTGTTTACTATTTAGAAAATGATTGCATCACATTATTTTAATGTTCATTCAATATTAAAAAAATACATTATCATATGATTTAAATAATGATGATTACATTTTTAGAAAGGATGGCAGCATATTATTTGAATACTAAGTGTTTAGCAATGAGTATAAAAACTGACCAATAAACATCCAGCCGACACACAGACATTAACCCTTCACAGTACAGAGTCAGATGATTCAGCCTGTGGGCGGGGCCAGTGTGTGGTGGGCGGGGCCAGAGTTGCCATGGAGACACTGCTGGCCCAGAGCGGTCCAGGGTTCCAGAACACTCGAGTCAAAGGAACACACACTCCCAAAAGAGTAAGTTGCATCGTGTGTGTGTGTGTGTGTGATGTTCTCAGGGTCAGTGTGTTTATCTATGAGATGTGAGTTTAAGGAAAACAGAGCATATGTGTGAGAGCAAAGAGTAGTGACCCTGAGCAAAGCACAAACCCAAACACATCCGTGTGTGCTGAGTCTCCAAAGAGTTTCACCAAGCTGCAGATTTCTCTCGTCTCATATTCTGTTCTGTACAAACCCCTTCATAAACCAAAAATAAGATCCACTTCAATTTATCAAACTAAAGCAAGAGACTCCAGAATACTGCACACACAATTAAACCAAACAACTCATGTTTAAAGGAGTCATGAACTGAGAAACCAAAAGTCCTTTGATCTTTTGACATCTAAGAGATCCCTGTGCTATTAAACTTCCTGTGAGTTCCACATCTCTAAAGTAACTAGAATCAGTCTTAAAGCTTCTTCGTGAGTCGTTACAATGTGACAATTTAGTAAATCGTTTGCAAATGTTATATTTTACATTATTCTAATCGCATCATTATGCAGCGATTCTACCATTAGTCTTTTATTTAATCTGTGTTGATATACTTTAAAATTAATTTAGAAAATTATTGAAGAATATTATTTGAATAATGACTAAGATATAGTTTTTTTTAGATTATTTAAAAATGTGGCAGCATATATATATATATATATTGGTTTCATTACGATGATCATTAAATAAATGACAAATAGTTTTGGGACATTTTTTTTTTTTAAATTTCAATGTTCAAATTTTTTTTTTGCATCACATTATTTAAATAATGAAAGTGTGTTACAACGCAGTTTATGATTACAACCGTTATCTATTATCAAAATGGATATTAGAAATGTAAAATAATGAAAAAAACTCAAAGAGAGTGAATGTTAAAGGTTATAACACACTACATCCGGACAGAGTTATTGTGTTTAAAACACACAGATGTCAGACGCTCAAAACACAGTGAACATACGGACACACACCTGAACCAGTGTTTACAAAACACGTCCTTCTGCTCACACACACACACACACACACACACACACACACACACACACACAGCTGTCCAGACCTGTGTATCCGTATCTGACAGGTGGTAAAGGTCAAAGTGCATCTGTGTTCAAGTGTCAGTGAAGATACTTTACCAAACCACACACTGCTCTTGACTTCACCTAGTTAAACAATTAGTTACACAACAAAACTAACTACACTGATCTGGGTATTATCTTTACACATCATATCATATTATTTTTGCAATCCAGTCAGTATTAATCTGGCACAGAACATTGAGGATCTTAATAAGGATGGCAGAATTACACTTAAACAAATAAATTTAAGCTAAAAACAATGAATAAAATGTATTTATCAGTATTTATCATATTTGACCGAAAAACTATTTATTTTGGCTTTTTAATTATTTTCCTTCGATGGAACCGTGCAAAACTCAGTAAAGGTTCTTGCGAACACACACACAAAAAATTTTAACAAAAAAATAAAACTAAATCTAAAAGCTAATTATTTTGTGATATCAACCTCAAATTTGTAACAAAACTAGTTTTTATTTATGGATGTATATTTTATATATATATATATATATATATATATATATATATATATATATATATATATATATATATATATATATATACACACACACACACACACACACACAAACTTGACTGCTTGTTTTTTAATATTTCATACAAAGAATACAAATTTTTCTGTTCATTTTACATAATAATAAAAAATTACATTGTGGGTAACAGGTAATAAATGGATTATAACTACTGCATAATTATAATAAAAATATGAAATAAAAATACATAATACTAAAATATTGTACATTCATTTAATTAAAATAAAAAAATCTGAATTATCTTTAAATTTAAATTTATTTTTGCAATCAAATCAGTATTTATTTGAGACAAATAACAACTTAAACGAATAAAGGAACACTAAACAATTAATAAAATAAAAACTATTACATTAGGAGAACTAAATTTAAGGATTAAAAACAATGGACATTAAATTTAACTATACAATTAAATTTAAAATTAAATATTTAAAAATAATTTATAAATTAAATATATGTCGTATGAACTATACAGTACAATAACAAAGCTGATGTTTTTGCAATTCCAGTCAAAAAAAAAAAAAAAGTATTTGTGTGGCACAAAACAACGAGTTTTTCAAACATTACGTCTTGATCTATTTACGGTAGGAGGTTTACGAAATATCTTCCTTAAAATCCTAATGATTTTTGTCATAAAAGAGAAATGTATAATTGTGACTCACGCAGTGTATTGTTGTGTATTTCTTCAGATACACGTCTGTGACACTGATGACTGCTTCTGTGACACAGACACACTGATATAATGTGTTCAAGGTGATAAACAAGGGTTTCGACACACAACCTGTCCGGTCTTCAGTTAGGAGCCTCACTGCTTTCAGTTTAACTTTAGTGAGCGGTGAAATCTCTTTGCATTATTACAATATGCTGAACTTGACGCAGTGGCATGAATGGATATTAAAGGCTTGATACGAGGAGTTCCCATCCACTCCAGAATAACCCCAGCCCTAAACGAGTGCTAATCCCCCTCTCCAGAGCCCTTTCACCTCGCTCCCTCACTCCTGCGCTCTTTGTCCTGCGCTGAGGCTTGTGTTGCTGGGTCGGAACGGTCAACAAGGCCTGCTCTTCACGAACGGTCATTGTGCACGTGAATGGACAGATCTGGGTGGTGAGCGTCGCTGGGTTAAGAGAGCAAACAGTCTCACACACATCAAAGCTCAGCAAACATCTCCGTCTAAAGCACATCCTTCTGGCTTTCAGAAGAGCAACAGTCGCAGACTTTGATCACGCTCTCGGAAACCACCCCAAACTCCACAAGATCTGCTACAAGATTCATGTGCACTTCAGAAATTCATTTTAGTATTTTGGGTTAAATGTGCACATTAAATTTAGTTTCACCCTCATCATGCATTCATCATCTCTGAGTCAGTCTGGACACAAAGAGTCTTAACAAAAGTCTTAACTTAATATTTTTCAACTTAAACCATATTGTATCTGATCTGCATCTGATCTGATCAATGTTATTATTGCACTTACCATTTAAAAAAAAAAAAAAAAAAATATATATATATATATATATATATATATATATATATTTGACATTATAAATTACACATGAATCTCACAAAAAAAGATGCAAAAATTATTATTTTTTTTCAATATTGATGGAAATGTTATTTAAATATATCATTGCATATGAACATATAATCTGAGAAATAATCAAATTGGAGTGAATCGAAATTATTTAAACTCTTTTGAATTTATAACCAATAATTGCTCAAACTGATGTGAATCAAAGTGATGGAAATAATACGAACTGTAATGAATACTGTATTTCTATAATGATAATAATCAAAAACTATAAAACTTTTTTTTTTAAGGAATATCACACAATTTTTCTTGCATGTTTTAATTTGGACAAAATTAACCAATGTAAATTGAATCATAAATAAATTATTATAATTTAATCAAATCTTTAAAATTAGAAGTAAAATGGAATTTGGAGAAATAATGTATTTTATTTCATATTGCCCTAAAAAATTTTTTTTTTAAGTTTCATGATTTCAGTTAATTAGACATGACAACATTTAATGACCCATTAAAAAGAAATTTAGAAATGGAAAAAAATTGAACATTAATGAATTAATGAATGAAAAGATATCATATGGTCCCAAAAATGTCATGTTTCATGTCAACTTTTAATAAAACTGATGTTAAACTGTGTACGTTTTATTACTTTAATTAATTAGACATGGGATTTGATTGCTGAAATTGAATTTAAACATTAAAAGGAATATTGTAAAAAAATAAAACATAACATTTTGTCTTCTGAGACTTAAACCCTACATTCAGAAGCAGATCAAACATCTCCACACGCTGTGATGTGCTCATCACTCCATCAAACACAGACAGAGCATCACAGCCATGTGTGGGCGGAGCCTCGCTCCCCCTGCAGCTCTGATTGGCCACCAGGGCTTTGAATGACAGGAAGACACAGGACTGTGAGTTATGCCACTCATAACAGACACACACACACACACACACACACACTGAGAGAGTGAGGCGTCTGTGATAAATGATAATATTTTCAATAGAGACACTGATAGAAACACCATTAATCAATTTCCAGTGAGTGAGAGAGTGACGGTTTCAACAGTTTAGGCGTCTGTTTTTATCAAAATCACTTGAAAGGAGCCGTGATGTATTATTACACACACACACACACACACACACACCATCACTGCAGTCAGTCTTCTGGATGAACTACTGCATTAACACTTGATGCACAGATTTTAATATTACCTTCTTTTTGAGGAATTACTGGATCAAACTGACAGACAAGACTTATTAAAACATCCTTACTGTGAAGCACAATACATGTATATATACACACAAACACAGATATTAGTATTATAAAATATATGATTTATATTAAAGAATATTTATACATTGTAGCAATATTTGTTATACTGTCTTCATGCTGATTTTTAAAAACATATATAGTATTTTTACTGTATATTAAGGAGAATAATAGAGAATTCAAATCATTAAAAAACACAAATTCCTTAACATCTGTACATTTTACAGAATGATCTGCTTTATTATCCAGAAATAATGTTAAAATGCAAAGAACAAACAAAGAAGAAGCTCATCTTTTACTCTTCTATCATTCCAGACCTGTAGGAGTTTCTTTATTTTGATATTCTGAAGATCATTGAGGACTAAACAACATTAGACTGAAGAAATAAATCATGCAGGTTTGGGACGACACCAACTACAGATTTAGTCTCTTCTCTACACAGTTAGCTTCTAGTTAAACTCAGTAACTAGTACTCTCCTCTGCGTTCGGGTGTGTGTGTGTGTGTGTGTGTGTGTTGACACAGTGAATCGAGTCCCGTTTCAGACGAGGGGTGACATTGACTCCAGAAATTGGATTTGGTGACCTCCTCTCTCTCTCCTTCTGTCTCTCCTCCATCTGTGTGTGTTTGTTAAGTGAACTTTAATTCAATTAAATGAAAGGTTCTGTGGGCCTCTGACACGCAAGCTCTGCCACGGCATTCTGGGTAAAGAGTTCACACACACACACACACACACACACACACACACACAGAGTCTGCTGTACGTGTGTTTACAGCAGCAGCTAATGAAGCAGTAATTAAGAGCTCAGAGTGATCAGGACTGAGACAAACATTTGTACACACACACACACACACACACACACTATCTCTCTCTCACACACACATACACACACACACACACACACTATCTCTCTCTCTCTCACACACACACACACACACACTCTCTCTCTCTCTCTCTCACACATACACACACACACACACACACACACACACTCTCTCTCTCTCTCTCACACACACACACACACTCTCTCTCTCTCTCTCTCACACACACACACACACACACACACACACACTTGTGCTGTCTGTTAATTGCAGCCACCATGAGAGGTGTCCAGCCCAAACGGTGTCGAGTGTTCGGATCGGCTCCCTGCGCCAACAACCTGACACACACACACACACACACCGAGAGAGAGAGAGAGAGTAAGTGTGTGTGTGTGTGTGTGTGTTTACGGTCAATAGTGAGCTGTGACACTTCCTCGTCCTCACCAGACTGACCTCTAACTTAAAACACTTAACACATCTGGTCTCTCTCTCTCTCTCTCTCTCTCTCTCACACACACACACACACACTCTCTCTCTCTCTCTCACACACATACACACACACACACACACACACTCTCTCTCTCTCTCTCTCACACATACACACACACACACACACACACACACACACTCTCTCTCTCTCTCTCTCACACACACACACACACTCTCTCTCTCTCTCTCACACACACACACACACACACACACACACACTTGTGCTGTCTGTTAATTGCAGCCACCATGAGAGGTGTCCAGCCCAAACGGTGTCGAGTGTTCGGATCGGCTCCCTGCGCCAACAACCTGACACACACACACACACACACACACACACCGAGTGAGAGAGAGAGAGTAACTGTGTGTGTGTGTGTGTGTGTGTGTGTTTACGGTCAATAGTGAGCTGTGACACTTCCTCGTCCTCACCAGACTGACCTCTAACTTAAAACACTTAACACATCTGGTCTCTCTCTCTCTCTCTCACACACACACACACACACAGCCATCTGCCTTTCAGAGCCCAACAGCAGAAACCCAAAACACACACACACACACACACACACACACACACTGGACTGCTTCTTCAGTTTCTGACAGACGTCCAGACGCTCAACACACACCTGCAGACCTACACCTGTCCCTCAGTGACCCTACTCAACCCAGCTGTCTCCAGTTCACTGTTTTACTCTCGTAACACACACACACACACACACACACACAGATCTTCAACGACAAATTAACATTTCTAAAACTGCAACAGCTGAGTCGAATAAAAACCAAACACTTGGATATTTATTCTGCATTCAAACAGTACTTACACACTAATGATGGTCATGCTGCTTTGCTCCTTCAGATGTCTCTCACAATTATTTTTGACTAACTCTGTTATTAATATCAGTGTGTGCACAGTGAAGACACAATCAGTGTCAGACAGCAGACAGACTGGAGCAGGAACACATCAGGATATTAGAAAGGTGATCTCGAGGGATCCGAAATGTTTAGAGAAGAACTCTTTTTTGTAACATTATAAATGCATGTATTATCATTAGTGATGGAGTTAATGTCAGCCCTCACCTGATGTGAATCCTGAATATTACTGTTATTATTACATATTGTACAGTCTGTTCTGTCTGAATGGACTCTTTTCACAAGACCGTGTCTGAACTGAAACGTTTGCTGTTTATTGGAAACATCACTGTTACTTTTTTTTTTTTTAAAGAAATATCACCAGTTACTTTGTTTCCATGTGTTGAGTGACAGCTCTGGTGTTGCCATGGTGACAGAGTGTTGTGTGTAAACATGATCTCACTGTAGTTCTAGACTAAACATCAACATGTGTTTACTCAAAAACAATAAAAACAGTCAGAAACAGTTGTATTTAATCCCATTTTATTAACTAATATCTTTGCTACTGACCTTCGATGATCCAATTCAACAGTACTATTACTAAAAAATGACACATTTGTGTATGATATTAGTTGTAACATTTGTAAAAGTATACTTTTTTATATTAAAAACAAACATGCAAGCCCTGCCCAGATTTAAAAACTAACTCAACAGTAACATTATGTTCCATAAAAAGTAACTGACATAATTAGTACTTTTTTTAGGGAGCAATGCAATATTGTAATGCGTTACTTTTAAAAGTTACTTCCCCAACACTGAGCACAGAAGCAGTCTTCATTATCACAGGTGTATTTATAACAATACACTACAATACATTGCATGGGACAAAATTATGCATTTTTATTTTATGTCTAAAATCATTAGGATATTAAGTAAAGATTGTGTTCATGAAGATATTTAGTAAATTTCCTGCAATAAATATATCAAAACTTAATGTTTGATTAGTAATGTGCATTGCTAAGAACTTGATTTGAACAACTTTAAAGATGATTTTTCGCTCCCTCAGATTCCAGATTTTCAAATAGTTGTATCTCAGACAAATATTGTCCTTCTTACAAACCACACATCAATGGAGACATGATTTATTCAGCTTTCAGATGATTTATGTAATTTTATAAGTGTGTATATTAAACTATTATTATAACTCTGACTGTTCTGTGTGAGCAGGGCGTGTATGGAGTGTTTAGAATCTTTATCATCGCGTTCTTTCTTCAAGCAGAAGGCGAGCGCCGCGGCGGAGATGACGCTCGCGACGCTCGCGACGTCCGCAGCTCCAGCAGCAGCAGCGGACTCTGAGCGGCTCTGGTGTCCGCCTCTGCAGCGCCCCGTGGCGGTCAGACTCGCCCGGCTCCTCCGCCGGGTCTCCAGACTCACGCGCCACCTGCTGGCCAGCTGATAGTACTGCACGCGCGACTCCTCACTCGCGACACTCCTCATGGTCGCGCGCAATCCGCTGGCCACCGGGCTCCGGTTCGGTTCGAGCTCGCAGAGGTTTCGGAAGCGCGAGGCCTCGCCGTGGCCCGTCTGCAGCGCGCGGAGCGGCGACAGACTGCGTGACCTCCGCATCAGGACGCGCGCCGATGACAGGAAAATCGCGACCGTAACAACAACGGGTTCCGTTAACAGAGAAAGTGGCATGTTTAGAGTCCGGGCTCCTCTGATCTCACCAACAGCCGATTTATGATTTTAATTTCGGCAGGTGAATCAGAGCTCGTGAGCAGAAACGTGTGTCCGGTAAATAAAAACATCCGTGATGCGCGCGGAATCATGGGAAGTGTAGTTTAATAACGTCACCACTGCCGCGCATACTCCTAGAAAGGGTTATTTTATTTTATTTTACTTTATCTTATTTTATTTTATTGTTGATTTAAAAAAAAAAAAAATTCATTATTTTATGTAGTCTTTTTTATTCCGATTATTTGAAAGTTGGTAATAACATTTTTGTACATGCGTATATTAAATTATAATATAAACTAAACTAAACTAATATAATATAATATAATATAATATAATATAATATAATATAATTAATATCATATATTTTTTATTGTTAATAGACCGATATTTCTGTTTAGGCTCAAGGTTTCATTTGAATAGGAAATTCATTATATTATACATTATATTAAAACCATTACTTATAGTTGACACACATAGAAAATTTTAATTATATTGATTGTTTATTTTTTTTCTTTGTAACATTATAAAAGTGGTTAGCGTTAGGTTTAGGGTTATATGTGTATATATAGCTTAATCTCAAGTTTTGATATTATATTGTTATAGTAATATTTTAGTATATATCATGATGAATTACCCTTGCATGAGATTCATCATATTTCAATGCTTAAAAATATCGAAAAGCCTATTTAAATAATTTTGAATTAGAATTTTCTGTAACATTATAGGTGTTAAGTGTCATTTTATTTATTTATTTATTTATAGCTTTTAAGGGTAGTAACATTTTTTGGACATGCATATGCACACAATAATATTTAAAAGTTTGCAAATTAACCAGAGTTTTTCATTTTTCCATAGCTGGATAAAGATGAGAGAGGAAAGATCATTTTTTCTGCTTCAGCTTAGAGTTTGATAATAATATTGTTTTACTATATTATTTTGAAATAACTAGTATTAGGCTCATTATTAAGCATCATGAGCATGTGACGCCTGTGACCTGCAGGTGGCGCCTTAACTCACGAAATACATGAGCAACACTTTCTCTGTCATCAGATGATCCAAAGCAGAATATTAATGCAAATATGAATATTAGACTTGAATACTACTTCATGCCCAATACATTACCTTCAGGTTCAGCTGAACTGCATCACTGGACGTTTATGCTGACTTATAAAACACAAGATGTTTTATTCTGCATCACTAACAGAATGACTGTAGTGCAAAGGGTTAACCCTAAGCTCTAAAACTCACATTGAAACAAGGTTTTAGAATGAACATGCCGCTCTAATATTCAATATATAAACTGTTGAGTTAGAGGTTAAATGGTTGTCTGAATGTGAACATCTGAACTTCTTGTGATCATTATCAGCCAAAATATTGCATCATTTGATTGCATTACTGTTTGCAGTGTTTATTTAGATGCTCAATGGAGAAAAGTGCCACAGAAGGGAAATCTAAATGCTGCTCTTATGAGATCTATTGACTTTACATAAGAGTCTGAAGTACTGAAGAGCACATGCATTTTCATTTCTGATATTCAGACATATATATATATATATATAGATAGATATATATAGATAGATAGATAGATAGATAGATATAGATATAGATAGATATAGATATATATATATATAATGTGTGTATGTGAGTAACACATGCATGTAGAGTAAATGTGTGTCAGATGAGGTGTGTTAGAGATGTTTGATGAAAAAATAAAACCCAGCATCTCCACACCTCAAGCTTCCTGTGGTGTGTCTCACGCTTCCTGCTGTGTCTGTCTTTATTATTAAAACATGAATTGGTGCAGTGGCATTTAAACACTTTAAATCACAATATTTGCTCAATGTTGGCGGTTTATAGTGGATGTGTGGTCAGGCTCTAAAACACTTTCTAATGCATCTCTTCTCATCTTACTCTCAAATCTAATTATTTTAAGTATTATTTCCATTTTTACATTTCATTCATTTAATTTACAAGTTTGTTTATATTAAAATATTATTTCTTTATTGCATTATATACTATTTACAAATATTTATTATAATTAATTATTATAATTAATTAAAATATTTATTTATTTTAATTTTTGATGATGTTCCATTAAATACATTTAATTAATGCTATTATTATTACATTCGGCATTTAATACATTTAATAAAATTAACATTTAATAAATAATTATTGAAATTATTTATTATATTTGTATTATATTTACTATTAAACACTTTTTATTTATTTATTTAGTCATTTAGCAGACACTTTTATTCAAAGCAAACATTTGATTGTTTTTATTTGATAAAATAGTAGTAGTATAGTATTATGTCTCAATCTGTTAATTAATTCTGAATATATTTTTCTCTAAATTGATCAGTCATCATTCTATAGCTCCTATTATTTATTGCGCAAATTCTCCTCAGCAGAGTTTCATGCATGACTTTGCCTCAATAATGCTAAAATACTGAGTAACTTTATAAAGACTTGCTGAAGCCTCATAATTATGATTTTTCGTATGTGTGATGTTGTTTTGTTTGTAGAGTAATCTCAATGCAAGACTATTTAGAAGAAGACGAATCGATAAATGTGATGGTTATGATGGGAAGCCGGTAACACGTCAGCGCGGTGCGCGTGCACGAGGGTGGGCGGGGCTCAGCTGTCAGTCACGTCTGCGCGCTCCCGCTGTCGCTCATCTTTCACGCACGCACGAGCGCAGCGGGATGTAACAGCTGCTCACGCGTTTGCGTTTCCTCGTCTTCCACGCACTGATATTAGTAGACTACGTCAGTTTCTTCGCACGCATCTGGATCTTTAAACGCGCAATCGCGAAACCTGGATTAGAAACCGCGGAAATTCGGTTCACAGAGAGAGAAACCGCAGGTGCGTTTAACGCGCGCGTCTCTCTCGCGCTAATTACAACGCAACGCGCGTCCCATCGCAAGCGTCAGCGAATCCTCAAAGTTTAAAAGCGAACTCCGGTGTTAGTTCACTCGGGATCCGGTCTCAGAACAGAAGAGGGGAGGATGATGAAGACGAGGATGTCCGAGGAAGAGGTTCTGATCCCGGATGACCGCGCGTTTAGCCGGTTTAAACACGAGTGTGAATCCGAGGAGGACTGGAGTGTCACCTACAACAAGAGCAGCATCTGTGTGTGGATCCAGGTGCTGGAGGAGGAGAAGAGCCTGCACAGGATCAAGGTGAGCTCCTGCTCAAATCATATCTGTGTCCCACTCAGAAGTAGCTAAGGTGCATGTGTAGAAATAGACAACAACACACTGTATCCCTCACAATTATACATCGAGTGAAGATCATGTTCCATGAAGATGCGTTGAGTAACTTTTGATTAGAAAGAAAAAACAATAGTGCATGGTCCAGGGTTTTTGTGCATTTGATCCATCAAGCTGTTATGGCTCATAAAGTCTGATACACTTCTGTTTTTGCAGTGATGTCATAGAAGAACCATAACAGGTTCGGTTCCTACACAAACCTTTTTGAAGAACATTTAAAAAATTGAACCACTGATGCCAGTAAAAACCCTTTATTTGTAATAATGAAAATATGGAGGAAACACCAGCTAAGTTTTATTCAAATAGATGCAGATGCTGGTATTTCTGGGGCAAAAAGCAGGAGATTCTGATTGTAATGTAAATCAGGGGGATCTTCATAAAAGTGTGTATTTGTAAAAGTGTAATTTTATTTTATTACAATGATGTAAAGATCAGTAGCTTTCAGGTTTATAGTTTGCAAAAACTAAAATCATTAACATTTTCATTGCTTGGAATAAAGCAGACCTTAAAAATGTATACAAATATATATATATATATATATATATATATATATATATATATATATATATATATATATATATATATATATATATATATAATCCTATGTAAAAATATTTCATTGAGTATAATAATAATAAAGTAAAATAATATAAGTTGTATTGACATAAAAGAGAACTAATAAAAATGCCAAAAACACAATAAAATTACTAAAACTTTTAAGTTAAAATGAAAATTGAACACACACACACACACACATATATTATAATAACTAATAATATTACAGTAGCATCTCAGTGATGTAACACTTGTCACTCTGTAGGCTATTATCTCCAATAATGACACTCTGATTTTTCTAAAAACATGATTGATGGAGAATCAAGTAAAGTTGAGCTAAAGAGTTCATCTGGAGATATTACTGACCTTATTCTGACCTGATCACAATTAGGAAAGATTTGACACCGTA
>NC_068410.1:1233283-1243283 GCF_023724105.1 Carassius gibelio | reverse complement strand
CACTGCTTCATTGCATTGCATCGTATTTATTCTATACAAAAGAAAAAATATTTTATATAGTAAAATTTCTATATATTTCTATATATATTTGTGTGTATATAAACTAATTAATCACAAAACTAAATTTGGCTTTAAAAAATACCCACAAAAATCTTTCTTTAATATCCTAATCATTTTTGGCATAAAAGAGAATTGTCTAATTGTGAATTTTCTATTCATTCTATTCTTAGTGCTTCAGCTCAAGTTTATTAATTGACTAACTTAAGTATTTTAAATAAAAATGTAAAAACGTACATTTTTCACCCAATACTTGTGTATTACTTTAGCTTTATTTCACACACATAAGCAACATTTTTTTAATAGATCAGTTTTAGTTAATGAGATAAACCCTGTTTGAAACCACTGTGAGGTTGTTCTTTATAAATCTTGATGATCATCTGTACTTTCCTCTTTATAACTAGTGAGTTTTGGAGGCTGAAGACTTTAGTGTGTCATTTCTGTGCCTACAGCTGTTTTTCGTTGGTTCTCTGGTTCTTGTGAACGCTCTAGAAAGCACCGGTGATGTTGAGATGAGATCTGCTCTAATGGCCTGGTTTAATATTTCACAAATCACTTCAGATTCAGAATAACTACAGCCTCGTTTCACCTGATGTAGGTCATTAGTTACACGCGTGTGATTCTGTTTTAGGGTCATGGACGCTTGAGTTATCTCAAAATGTGTGTCGAGCTTCACTTACAGCCATAGTCATGAATATGATCTGCCACTTCACAAGATGTTTGAATGGAATGATGTCGTCAATATATCGGTCCTTTTCCAGGAGGACAAAAACATCCAGAGATATTTAAATTTTAAAATGTGTGTTTTTTCGCTTCTGACAAGTGTTATTTTAGTATCATTGAAAAATTATTATAGTTTTTGTTAGTATTTTGAACCATTTTTATATTTGTTTTCACTTTAATTTTAGTTAGTTTTTTGTTGTTGTAATTTTATCTGTTTTGTTTTTTAAAGGTTTTTCATTTTTATTAATTTCTATTATTTTATTCTCACTTAATGTTTTATTAACTTTTTCGTTTTTTAATATGTAAACTTTATTAATTTGTTTGTTTTGGTTTTATTATTAGCTGTCTTACTACTACAAATGTATTTTTTTTTAACAACTTTTTTTTTGTATTTCAAATTTTCCCTTTTATTGAATTTTTGAAGTCTTAGTAAGTTAATTTTATGTTTTGGTAATTTTTATTTGGTTTTTGGATTTAATGTATTCATTTTTATTTTAGTTTTAGTTATTTTAGTACATTTTAAACTAAAAGAAAAATGTTGCCTTGGAAACTAGTGGAAAGAAGTTTAAGTTTGTTTATATTTAATAATATTTTTTTATTATAAATACATTTTTATAAATTTTTTAAATGTACTTACATTTTTACATTTTATTTGAAGCAATTAATTTATGATTTTAGGTTTTAGTTTCTTGTTGATACTTTATGGCCTGTGATGCATTCTGGGTAATGTAGTTCCTCTGCTCTCTCCTCAGTGTCGAATGCTGTGTAAGGACATCCCAGCTGAAACCATGTACGACGTACTCCACGACATCGAGTACCGGCGAAAGTGGGATGCAAATGTCATCGAGACGTTTGACATCGGCAAACTGACGGTCAACGCAGATGTGGGCTATTACTCTTGTAAGTTCAGCCACTGCAGAATTAGCCTTTTAAAAAATAAAGTATGCTATTAACTTAATGTGTTAATGCTAGTGAGTGTTCATTCTTTTAGGGAAGTGTCCTAAACCGCTGAAGAACCGTGATGTCATCACCCTGCGCTCCTGGCTGCCGATGGGCAACGATTACATCATCATGAACCACTCGGTCAAACACACTGTGAGTGCTGCTGTGTTAGTTCAGTCTCATTGATATACTATTGTAGTTTTTGTTAAAAAAATTTAATTTTTATGTTTCCTGTTATTGCTATAATCAAAATTTTAGCAATTTTTTTATATATATCTGTGTAGTTATTTTTAATTAGTTCTTATTAGTTTGATAACAAATAATAGTCATAGCTAATAAATGGACAGCTAATCATTAAATAATTGTATTTAAATTAAATGAAGGCAAGACACTACAATTTAATATAAATAAGTCAGTATAATCATATCATATTTATTTATCATTACTTTCCCCATTTGACTGTTTACGGTAAATTAAGACAAATGTTTATTATATTATCTGAAATGTTCTTATATGCAATGAACATTGAATAAATCTAGGTTCAGAATACTTGTTTTATTTTAGAGTTGAAGGTTTTTACTGTGGGGATTTTAGATTTCTCTTTTTTGCACTCCATCCATAGAAAATACTGTCTATAGAAATAAAAATACATGTTTGGTTTTTTAGGATTAAAATATAGTATAAACCAGGATGAATCATATATAAGCAAACCCTTCTATAAAAACCTTCAGATTATAGAGAGGAACAAACCTCTAAGTTTTGGTGTTTGTACGTTTTGCTGAATTGGAGAAAAAACTCAGAGCCTTTAAATATATGCATTTTCGCCATGTTTTTAGGAATAAAATGTTGTATAAACCAGTGTGAATGATATATGAACAAACCCCACGGCAAAAACCTTCAGAATATAGACAGGAATAAACCTCTAAGTTTTGTTGTTTTTAAGTGCTACTGAAGTGGAGAAAAAACTCACAGCCTTTAAATATATGCATTTTCGCCATGTTTTTAGGAATAAAATGTTGTATAAACCAGTGTGAATGATATATGAACAAACCCCACGGTAAAAACCTTCAAAATATAGACAGGAATAAACCTCTAAGTTTTGGTGTGTGTACGTGCTGCTGAAGTGGAGAAAAAACTTTTTAAAGATATGTATTGTAGTTAAAATCTAAAGACACGTATAGCTGCACTGCAATGAAACAAACACTCAAATGTGTTTTTAGGGTGTTTTCTTTCATCTAGTCTGAAATAAGACATGTTATGGAAACAAAACTGACCAAAATCTCAAAATTGACCATTGCGTGCTGGTTTTGTCTTATACTGTATACATGTAAAAACAAAATGAATAATAAAAATAAATGAAAAAGTGATTTAAATCTCGAATTTGTTTACAATATTTGAAATATTTGTTTAAAATAATAATATATGAACATTAACTGACGTTATAGAACTGAAATCATGCAAATATGTTAAATTATTGAAACAAACTTAAAATCTAAGAGGGAAATGTGTTTGCTATAAGTTTGGGAACTGCTGTGCTGCCCTGTTCATGCTTGAGTGTGCAGCGCTGCATTGATTCTTGTGTGTTTGTGTGACCGTCAGGACAGTAATGATTCGGCTGCTAACAATCTGCTGATCGTTACTAACCATGTGACGATGGTCTGTGTTCACTACAACAGCTGGAGCGTGTCACTGTGATGCTGTTCAGATGTGTGTGTGTGTGTGTGTGTCAATTCACCATTATTTATACAGTGCTTTTTACAATGCAGATTGTGTCAAAGCAGCAGTTTAAAGTATTACATGGGGAAATAGTGTGTCGTTCTCCTCAGTGGTTCAATTACAGCTGCAGCAAAGTCAGATTGTGCAGAGGACTCCTCTGGTTCCTGTGGTCTTGTCCTGATCAGAGGGTCACTGCAGTCACCCGGATCCAGTACGTATCCAGACCAGATGGTGGATCAGCACCTAGAAAGGACCTCTACATCCCTGAAAGACAGCAGAGACCAGGACAACTAGAGCCCAGATACAGATCCCCTGTAAAGACCTTGTCTCAGAGGAGCACCAGGACAAGACCACAGGAAACAGATGATTCTTCTGCACAATCTGACTTTGCTGCAGCCTGGAATTGAACTACTGGTTTCGTCTGGTCAGAGGAGAACTGACCCCCAACTGAGCCTGGTTTCTCCCAAGGTTTTTTTCTCCATTCTGTCACCGATGGAGTTTCGGTTCCTTGCCGCTGTCGCCTCTGTCTTGCTTAGTTGGGGTCGCTTCATCTACAGCGATATCGTTGACTTGATTGCAAATAAATGCACAGACACTATTTAAACTGAACAGAGATGACATCACTGAATTCAATGATGAACTGCCTTTAACTGAAAATTAAGTGTTTACTATTGTGCTTCTGCATCACTGACACACTATTTTCCTGTTTGATACTTTAAAGCTGCTTTGAAACAATCTGTGTTTAGAACGGTAAAAGCTTTTTTGTATTTGCACTGTTGTATTGAGTTACGTTTATCATACAACACTGATAAATGCATATATACACCACTCTATTTATTTAAATATTATATGTTAATGTTGAACTTTATTCTTGAAAATATGGCGCTGCTTATATCGAAAAAATAAGCAGTATGTAAAAATAGTTTCTGTTGCTCATGAAAACATTTCTAAAACGTCTGTGTGTTACAAATACTGCATTTAATTCACTTCATCTGTGATAAAGTGTGCAAACACCACGAGCTGAAGATGTCCGGCTTGACATGTCTGTTTTCTCCTCCGCTATTCTCCCCGATCGCCGTCTGTAGCCGAGCTTCAAGTCGAACGCACCCAGTGTGTGTCATAGAATCTGTAGTCACATGATCAGACTGGTGTGCTGCAGCTCCGCACTGCATTGATCTGTCGTTCATCACTGAGAGAGAGAGAGAGAGAGAGAGACACATGTGTCTTATCTCTGTCCTGTTCTTCACACACGCACACACACACAGGCCAGAGTGTCATTTCGATCATTATGGGATGTTGAATGAGAGCTCATAGTGATGCTGTTCTGAGTGTGATTTCAGTCTGATCTTGATGTGTTTATAGATTGATTCAGTGATTGATTGTGTGTGTTTCAGAAATATCCTCCTAAGAAGGATCTTGTGCGAGCCATTTCCATCCAGACGGGATACCTGATCCAACGCACCGGCCCCACCAGCTGCACCTTAACATACCTGGCACAGGTGGACCCGAGAGGTGACACACACACATATGCACACACACACACACACACACACATACACTCACAAACATGCACACTCACACATGCACACACAAAGAGAGACACACATGCGCACACACACACACACAGAGACACACACACACAGACATATGCTCACACACACACACACACACACACACACACACAAACACATACACTCACAAACATGCACACTCACACATGCACACACAGAGACGCACACACACACACAGAGAACACAGACACATGCTCACACACACATGCACACACACACACACATATACACTTGTTTACACGCACACACACACAAATGATATGATTAATAAGCTCTTGTACCCATGGGGCCATCTTTGTTTTTTTTTTGTTTTTTTACATTTTTCTCTAATTTGCATCTGTATATTTTAATATTTATTGACCTTTTTAATAATTTAGTTTTATTTTTATATATTTGACTTTTAACTATATTTATCCTTGTTTATCATTCATTTTATTTTTTTAATAAATTAAATTAATATTTTTTCTAATACTTAACATTATTTCATACCTTATTTTCTTGCTATTTTCCAGGGATTTTATTATTATTAGCGTTGTTGAAGTGTTGCTCAGATCGGTGTGATCTACAGCCCTGAACCAAACTCCGTCTCTCTTTGTGTGTCTCTCTCAGGTTCTCTTCCCAAGTGGGTTGTTAACAAGTCTTCCCAGTTCTTGGCTCCTAAAGTGAGTAGAGTGCACTAGTTCACTCCATCCTTACACTCGTTTACTCCTACACTCGTTTGTCCTGCTCTCTGACAGCTGTTTGCTCTGTAGCTTTTCATCTGTTCTTCATTCCTAACCGAATTAACCCTGAAAACATGGAATGGCAGACACTAGTGTGTGTGTGTGTGTGTGTGTTCACTGAAGTAGGTCATCAGCTTTCCCAGGAAACATCACAGAGTGAAAGAACAGATGAGTGATTGATTGATAAAGAGACGCTGAGTGACAAAAGATCCTGTGAAATATTAAACGCATCATGAACAGTCATTTCTACAGCATCACTGTAGTTCTGATGAATCACACAGACAGATATTAATGCAGGATATTCAGCTTCAGGAAACTGAAATAGTTTGAAAGACTGTAGACGTGAAGCGACACGATACAAACAACTGTTCTGAGACGTCACTGAGACAAAGAGCTGCACTGTGTCTAAATATGTTTCTGTGATTGAGTTACTGGAGAGTGTGTGTGTGTGTGTGTGTGTGTGTGTCTGGATGAACACAAACACTCCTCAGTTTCACCCCTCCTTTAATTAAGAGACTCGTATCATAACATACTTACAAAAAATTATATATTATTTTAATTTTATTGAAAACTTTTGTGCTGGTTTTGGTCTGTTTAGACTTCATTTTATAAATAAACGATGTGTAATTTGTAGTATTAATATTTGAAAAAAATAAAATATAATAATTGTTTAGTTTGAGTTTATTTTTCTGTTTATTGTAATCATGTTTCATTAATAATTTAAACAATTTTTGTTTGTTTTAACTTTAGAATTATTGAATACAATTTTCAGTGTTATTTTCTATTTTTCCATTATTGGTATATTTATTTATTTTTATATAAATAGCACTTTTATTTATTTAAATATAAATTTGATTATTTACTCAATAGAATAGTAATAATAAAAAGTTGTATTTAAAAAAAATGGATTTAAAATTAAGTTTTGTTAAAATATTTATTGTAATTATTTATTTTTTTTTATATATTTTTTTAAATGTTTAAATTAACTTTTTTTAAATCCAATTTTCCATTGTTTATTTTATTTTTATTTTCTATTTATTGCATTACTTAAATATCACTTATATATTATTTTAATAAAATATGTCATTGTTTATTTTAATATTCTTTAATAAAAAATGTTTTAATGTTTATCGGAACACTGTTTTATTATTTATTATTAGTGTATTGAATTATTTTTATCTAATGTATTGATTTGAATCAAATGATCCATTGTTTGTTTATTAATTGATCAGTAACTTCTCATAACATCAGCATGTGTGTGTGTGTGTGTGTGTGTGTGTCTCAGGCGATGAAGCGCATCAGTAAAGCGTGTCTTCGGTATCCCGAGTGGAAGCAGAAGCACAGTCCAGGGTTCAAGCCGTGGTTATTCCCGGAGCAGAACCCGCTGTCCAGCATCCCGCTGTCCGAACTCTCCATCCAACACGCCGAGTCTCTGGAGAACATCGACGAGAGCTCACTCAGCGAGAGCAAAGACGAGCGCGCCGAGCACAGCGACGACGAGGGGAACAACTGACACACACACACACACACAGCCCAGTGAAGTGCTAAATCCAGATCATGATTAATTTGGTTACACGGATGTAAATGATTTGGAGTTAAGATTATGATTTCTGATTTGTGATGTACGCATGCAGTTTGTCTCCAGACACACAGAGGGCGCCGATGTCCATCTGCTGTACGACACTAGAGTTCAATGAATGAATGAATGTAGTACTGAAGAATTAAAAACCAATTACTGCCTGTGTTTTTGGAGCTCTGCTGTGTCTCTTCTGTTTATTCAAAAACTGCCAGAGAAAGACATTGGGTCAACAGGAAAATGTGTTTGCAACAAATGTGAGTTATGTTAGTGAAAGCATGTCACAATGAGCAACATGACATCAGCTGAAAAAGAAAGTTGTGAAAGAGACCAAGATAGATTTTATTAAATGTACATAGTGAATGTAAGCAGTCATTTTCTACTAAACTAAATGTAATCAATGCAATTAAAATTATACATTGAATAAAAAAAAATATATATACACACACACACACACAATAAATTAGAATGTCGAGGAAAAGTTAATTTATTTCAGTAATTCAACTCAAATTATGTATTAAATAGATTCAGTGCTCACAGACTGAAGTAGTTTAACTTTGGTTCTTTTGATTGTGGTTTCATCTTACATATAATCCTGAATCCTTTTTCAGATGAGAGCAAGTTTTGTATTTCATTTGGAAACCAATGTCCTAGAGTCTGGAGGAAGGGTGGAGAAGCTCAAAACACAAGTTGATGAAGTCCAGTGTTAAGTTTCCACAGTCTGTGATGTCATCTGCTGCTGTTGGTCCATTCACTGCAGCCATTTACCAAGAAATCTTGGAGCACTTTATGCTTCCTTCTGCTGACCAGCTTTCTGAAGATTTGGCTCTTGCCTACACTGCCAAAAGCACCAGAAGTTGGTTAAATCCCCACGGTGTTGGTCACCAGACCTGAACCCCAGAGAGAATCTATGAGCTATTGTCAAGAGGAAGATGAGAAACAAGAGACAAAACAATGCAGATGAGCTGAAGGCCACTGTGGAAGAAACCTGTTCTTCAGACCACCTCAGCAGAGACACAGACTGATCACCTCCACGTCACACCGAACTGAGGCAGAAATTAAAGCAATAGGAGACCAAGTATTGAGTACATGTACAGTAAATGAACATACTTTCCAGAAGGCCAACAATTGACTGAAAATGTTTTTTTATTGGCCTTATGAAGTATTCTGGTTTGAGATTTGTTCACAAGTTTCACGATTTGATTTGAATTACTGAAATAAACTAACTTTTCCACAACATTCAAATTATTGAGATGCACCTGTGTGTGTGTGTATAAAATACCCAGCTTTAAAGTATAACTTAATTAAACACTTTAAAATAACAGTGCTACACATTATCAGACTCAAGCAAATGTTATATTTGTGCTTGACTGACTCTGGCTCTCATTCTGTCCGTCTTGGCAGCGTCTGAGACTCATTATCAGTGTGGAGAGAGACGGTAATGAGATCTGATGATGCTGACAGTGAAGAGATCAATCTCTCACACACACACTCTCTCTCTCTCTCTCTCTCTCTCTCTCTCTCTCTCACACACACACACACACACACACACTCTCTCTCTCTCTCTCTCTCTCTCTCACACACACACACACACACACACATATTTTCAAAGAAATAAAATACAATGTGTGTGTGTGTGTGAGAGAGAGAGAGAGTGTGTGTGTGTGTGTGTGAGAGAGAGTGTGTGTGTGTGTGAGAGAGAAAGAGAGTGTGTGTCTGTGTGAGAGACGAGAGAGAGAGAGAGTGTGTGTGTGTGTGTGTGTGAGTGTGAGAGAGAGAGAGTGTGTGTGTGTGTGTGTGTGTGTGTGTGAACTGACTTTAACTGAATAATTAACTGTTTACTATTGTCCTCTTTTTAAAGCTGCTCTACAGCAGAATTGAATGTTGTTTACATTAACACATTATTTTCCTGTTTAACACTGTAAAGCTGCTTTGACACGATCTACAGAAGTGCTATAGAAGTGAAGGTGACTCGATCCAGGGTGTGTGTGTGTGTGTGTGTGTGTGTGTGTCACTTCCTGTTTTAGATGTCTGTTGTTAAGCCACGTGGACACTGCAGTACAGTAAAACCACAAGGAAGTGTGTGTCGTGACCATCTATGGTCATTCTCAGTCCCATGTTATCATTTGTTTGTCCATAATCCATAATAACACTTCCTCCATTGAAAAGTGCATCTGCTGTTGTCTCTCACTCAGGAGCGGATCTAGAAAATATTGACGGGGTGGCGAGAAGGGGGCAGGAATTTTATTCGGGGTGGCAACATATGACAGACGTATATGTACTGAATTTAGTCACAGTTATCACAGATTGATGATAAATATATGTGCACACTACAAAAGGACACAGGCTATCATTTACAAACTTAATCTCATGCAATCAATGTCTTGCATTTGAAACAGTTCATATAAGGAATAAGTGACCAGACCCCATAAGCACCACACACTCACTAATGCATACAGTATGCATCCACATGTCATTAAGAGCATTATAAAAGATTCAATGTTATCAATATGTCAATTTATTATAAGAAACACAAGATTTTAACAGCCAATGACATTTCCAGCTGGGGAGACTCAACTGATTTTCTACAGTTTAGTGTTAATCATCATCTAACTCAACCAGTCAAGAGCTACATTTAGCCTTAGATGTTATATGAATATGGTCCTGAAGCATAGCTTTTATTAGCTGACAAT
>NC_068410.1:1205783-1228283 GCF_023724105.1 Carassius gibelio | reverse complement strand
CTCAAGACTTCACAGGAGTTGTGGGCTGACTGATAGAGTTCTTAAAGAGACAGAGCACTATTCTAGTGCACTACAGTCAGTGCTCTGCATGCACAGGATGATTTCAGTTCCTTTAATGCTCATAATGGGGATCTGTGTGAGGTGTGTGTGTGTGTGTGTGTGTGGAGGGGTTAACTAGTCCTGTGATGTGTCTGGAATGTTAATCAGGTGGATGTTTGTTATAAACACTGAAGCAGCTCAGTCCAGTCTGATGTTGTTCAGCGTTTCTTTCAGTGAATGTTCGTCAACACTTCCAGTTCCTTGAGAATTTATGACCAGTTTGCCTTTTTATTTGTCACATCATCATGTATTCACTGCTTTCAAATGCAACTAAACCAGTGGTGTAATGAGAGACAGACACTATTATAACGTTAGCGATAAACAGGTGATATTTGGAAATAATTACAGGATTAGTTTGCTGATAAACAGAAGTGGTAGTTCTCTCGTTTCACTTCCGAAACCTAATGATATAGCAACTATTGATGTGTTATAAACCTCTTATTTGCCATCTGTGTTTACTGGTGTGATATCAGGGACTGTCAGTTATCAATAATTCAGACGAATCTGAAGATGATCTGAAACTCTCAGGAGATCAGGATGAGTTTGTGTCTTCATCAGGTTTGAGGAAATGTAGCATTGCATCAGTGTCTCATCAATGGATGCCCTGCAGTGAATGGGTGCCGTCAGAATGAGAGCTGATAAAAACATCCACAGCACTCCAGTCCATCAGTGAACATCTGGAGAAGACAAAAGATAAAACACATCCAGCATTAAGATGATTTTAACTCCTAATCCATAATAACACTTCCTCCAGTGAACAAGTGCATCTCCTGTTGTCTCTCAGTTTCTCAGCTCTCATTCTGACGGCACCCATTCACTCTTCCCTGGTTGATGATGTGTGTACAAGTGTTTAGGGGCACTATTTGTGCTTGTGTACGTGTCGAGCAGTAGATGCGTCCTCCGAGTTATTAATTCGCTGGTCAGAGCTTCTCACCGTGTGTGTTTGTGTGTTCATAAGCAGGTGTCAGTGAGACTTTAACCACAACTGAGACGCTTGTTTGCTGTTTTCATCCTGTTTCTGTCTCATGTGTCGTTCTGAGCAGAATGTTTTATAGAGGCTGTGAAGTATTTCATGGCTTTTTAATTACAGAGCGGTTTTATTCCTCCTCCTCGTTGTTTTCTGGATTGAATGAGTCTGACATGGGCTTCAATATACGGCTTCCATTGTTTGTGACTCATGCTTTCGACTTAAACGGGTTTCCAAACTGGGGGCCGTAAGAAAATGTAGAATTTTTTTTTTCAGGGCTGTCAAAGTTTATATCTTTACTTAAGATTTAAATTAAATATGTTAAATCTAATTTTTGATGTGTACATTCACTAAATGTAATAATATTTCATTCCGCTTTCTACAGACTAGCCAGAAATCAAGACATAAATTGCATATGTATATATAATTTATAAACATTTTCAAAGTGGTGGATGCAAAATTTGAGAATTGTTTATATATATATATATATATATATATATATATATATATATATATATATATATTTAATGTCTAATGGATTTTTTGGGCTGTCAAAGTTAAAGTGAGCACATGAGAAATTAATTAAATATGTTTGACATAATTGTTTTTTATGTTCGCATTCACTAAATGTAATATTTGATTCTGCTTTCTACAGACAGGCTGTTGGTTTATATATGGTTTAAATTGAGAAATATTTATTTAATGTCATTTTTAGGGCGGCCAAAGTTAATGTGTGCACTCAGGATATTAATTAAATATTTTTTAAATAATTGTTTTTACCTCTTGTAATGCTTGAATTAAGACATTAATTGCAATAATGTTTTTTGTTCTAATAATTTGTTCATTTAATTTTTATTTAATAAATTTTTTATATTTTTGAAAACAATTAAATTATTTAAAAAAAATATTAAATGTAATATTTGAACACAAAACTGTAAAGTGAAGTGAAGTGACATTCAGCCAAGTATGGTGACCCATACTCAGAATTTGTGCTCTGCATTTAACCCATCCGAAATGCACACACACAGAGCAGTGAACACACACACACACTGTGAGCACACACCCGGAGCAGTGTTCATCATTTATGCTGCGGCGCCCGGGGAGCAGTTGGGGGTTCGATGCCTTGCTCAAGGGCACCTAAGTCGTGGTATTGAAGGTGGAGAGAGAACTGTACATGCACTCCCCCCACCCACAATTCCATCCGGCCCGAGACTAGAACTCACAACCCTTCGATTGGGAGTCCAACCCTCTAACCATTAGGCCACTACCATTATCAAAAGGGGAATCGTTAAGTCTGATGCCTTGGGATCAACTGCTTGATACACACAGAGGTCAAGGGTCACAGGCTGAGTAACTGTGATGGTGAGACTGAGTCATGTGTGTGTGTGTGTGTGTGTGTGTGTGTGAGACCTGCAGCACTTATGTAAGCTCATAATCCCAAACACAGCGTTCGTTTCACTTCTCACTAACCTCTTCTTGTTCATCTACAGCCTGATACGAGAAGAGAGTTTAGAAAGAGAACAGCTGTTCAGAAATGAGTGACCAGGGGTTAAATACATACTAGTGATGAAACCTCTGTCACAAAGGGTTAAAGTTAAAGGCCCACAAGGAGACATTTACAAGCTAAATTACTGAATTTATTAGAATACAAAAAGTACACCGGCTTTTTAGATATATCTGCTTCAAACTGTGTGTGTGTGTAGATCGATAGACATGTGCTTGTGAATTGTAATGTATTTAAGAGCAAAATTCAGTTTTATGAAATATAAGATAATAAGTCACATTAATACGATTATTATTTATGAATATATATTTATATATAAGATCTTCATTTGGATGGACAATAATGGTGATAAGTATATGGTTTATATAAACTTCAAAAGGCGATGATTATAAATGGGAGGTTTTGTAAGCGTATTGTGGCAATACTAGTGAATCTATAAACTGTGTTAAAGCTGAAATGATCATCATAAGGTTTTTATTGGAAAAAAATCAGGTGTGTGTGTGTGTGTGTGTTGGTTTTAATTTCACATGCAAATCTCTAAAGAAAAGTGCACTGTATGTTAGAGAATATCTCCTCATGTCTTTTGGCTTTTTCTCATTGAAATGAACTGTTTTACACACACACACACACTCGCACACACACACACTCACACACACACACACACACACACACATGTCTGGTCAGCTATCCTTGTGGGGACTCTCCATAGGTGTAATGGTTTTTATACTGTACAGACCGTATTTTCTATCGCCCTACACCTAAACCTAACCCTCACAGGAAACTTTGTGCATTTTTAGATTTTCAAGAAACTTCATTCTGTGTAATTTATTAGCTTGTTTACCCGTGGGGACCTCAATTTAGGTCCCCACCGTGACACGAGACCCCATGAGTCTGTGTGTATGCAGGTTTAAGTCCCCAACAGAATAGAAAAACAAGTACACACACACACACACATACACACACACACACACACACACGTGTAAAGTGTGTTCATCCCATAGGTGTAATGGTTTTTATTCTGTAGAAACTGTATCTTCTATGTTCCTTCACCAACCCTACACCTAACCCTAACCCTCACAGGAAACTTTGTGCATTTTTACTTTCTCAAAAAAACTCATTCTGTATGATTTATAAGTGTTTTGAAAAATGGGGACATGGGTTATGTCCTCATAAGTCACCCTCTCCTTGTAATACCTGTGTCATACCCATGTCATTATACAGAGTTGTGTCCTGATATGATACAAAAACATGCCCACACACACACACACACACACATATACACACACTCTCTGACACACACACACACACACACACACACACACACACACACACACACACACACACACACACACACACATTGAAGTGTTTATTTGCATGTAACAGATGCAGTTCCTGGTAAAATGATACTTAAAAATGAGGAACTAAAAAGATTTTGACGGTTTGATTTGTTGATGCTGTTGATTATTATATTTACAATATTAATATTTGTAGGTTGATCCTCTGAGCTTCACTCAAACAGATGATCTCAAGACTTCTTTTATATTTGATGAGGATCTTATTATAGTTTCTGATTCAAGATAATTATGTCATAAAGAGGATGAAGTTCCTTTGGATGAAGATGTTTGAGGAGTGTTTAACCTGAAGCACGTGCAGTGTTTGGCATGACTTTCACAGTCACCTGAACATGAAGCACTCGCTCGTACATCAGCTTTCTTCACATCACTGAATGTGATCCATCAGCTCTGTTCAACATCTCCAATGCTTCTCAGAAGCAACTTCAGGTTTCAGCATTTTTACGCAATAGTGGTCAGTTGCACCAAAACGGACACAACGTTATTGCTGCGCATTGCTAAATATTTGAGTGTTGCACCAGTGAACTAGTGTTTGGAGTAAAAGAGCATCAGTGAAGATGTGTTGAACTTGACAGGCATCCTGTTGACAGATATTACTAATGATTACGATGGTTCTTGAGGAACCGGTGTTAAAACAGAAATAGATTGGAGGTGGAAGGAGCTGTATCTGTTTTGGTGTGTGTGTGTGTGTGAGAGTGTCGTTTTGTGATGGTGAGGAGTCTAACCGCATCTCGGACACGTCTTTTATAAGCTTCAGTGGCTTGTTCCTGAGCATTTCAGTGTATTGCCAACATTAACGTCAGACGAGTGATTTAGAATCATGTGTGAAGACTGTGTGTGTGAGGTCATGGTCTAATAAATAATATCTGTAGTTCATCTGACTGATAATGAGCTCAAGGGGAAAAAACGATCTTTATCTGAGCTGGAACAGGAAACTGCTGGCAGGAAATGAGCTTTTTCTGAAATGTTACTTTTTGTTTGAGTGTTTTTTTCTGATGAATAAGTCTGAATAATGCCAGCAGGGTCCAAATATACGAAGTGCCAAACCTGGTTTATACGGGCTCTTAAAAAGTCTTCATTTGCACTTCCACAAATTAAGGTGTAAAAAGGTCTCAAATCAGAGCACGTCTTAAATTAATAAGGTAAGGGCATTATATGTTGCATGCACTGCAATAAATAAATAAATAAATGAATAAAATAAATAAATAAAAAATGGGAAAAATGCATAAAAAAAGAAAAAAGTAATAATAATGAACATCTTCCTCTGTATTCTTGTCAGATTTTCCAGTACAAATATAAAAACATCAGTAAATCAAGGTGCATTAACTCAAGATGGAAAATTATTATAATAAATAATTATATAATAATATTTTACATTGTTTTAAAAGTTTTATGCATTTGTATTTGATACTTAAGTTTATATTACATAAAAAACAGAAAGCAAAGGATGTTTAAAAATCGTAAAATATATTTCATATTAGGCCCCTATTTTTTATACATTTTTAATAAATTATTGAATTGTTAAATTTTTATAAATGCAGTTGATTAGACATTTTTGAATGACTATTTAATGAAATAATTTAAATTAAATATTCTAAATATATCAAGAATATCCATACAAATGTAAACAAAAAACACAGAATTTGAGTTTGGGAAAGCATCAAACTGATTTCACGTGTTAGACTTCTTGTGATGATCTGAATCTGCTTTAGTAAACATGTCTCATATTTCTGAAGCTGTGTTTCTCCAGGAACTCTCTCCGTGTGTAATGTTCAGCAGAATGAAAATATGAGGAACAGAATAGTTCATACCTGCAGGTTCAGTTTCGACGAGACTTGTGTTTTACAGTAAATGACTTCTGAAAGCCTCTCGTGCTTACAGTCTTCTTTAACACGCTCATGATTTCCTCAACAAAAATAATTACCAAAATATTTGAATAAAAAAATGAGGCAACTGTTTTAGGGTCATGAAGATATTTCTGGCCAGTAAATTCACCCATGATTGGATATTAATTATTAGCTGTACTCTCTCATCTGACAACAACTAAACCCAGCTTTAAAAGAAAAAAAAATCCTTTAGTACAAAGTAAACAACTTGCCAAGCGGTCTATTCAGTAACAGGTCTATTAATAAATTCTGACTCAGAATATATAAATAAATACAAACCTCAACAAACAAATAACGAATAATGATGATTTCTCTCTCTCTCTTTCTCTCAGTAGAGGTGTTATTCCAGCGATGATTCCCTGAGCTCGTCCCATGGAGAACAAGTCCTGCAATGTATTCCTGCAGCCCGGCGCTCCGATCATGTCCTTCATCCCGCCGGAGAGTTCCCAGTCCGTGTCCGATTGGCTGAGTGGCCTCCGGCTCGACCAGTACCGTCCGGCCTTCCAGGAGGCGGGGCTGGGAACGCTGTGGGAGTGTCAGGATCTAAGCTCCGCCCAGTTGCAGCGAATGGGCGTGGCTCTGCCCGGCCACAGGAAGCGTATCCTCGGCAGCCTGCACAAGCTCCTCCCCTCAGCGGCGGGAGCGGAGGAGGACGAGGAGCAAGAGGAGGACAGACCCGTCGCCCGAGAGAGGACCAAATTCAGAGCGTCGGACAAAAACCAGCGAACGGAAAACAGCGTCGCAGGTAGACGCCCGCCTCCCGTCCCGCCTCGAGTCACGCCCAATCGACCTCCCGTTCCCTTCACGCCCCGTCCTGAGCCTAGCAGCATCCCTGAACAAAATGAAACGCCCACACCTTACGAACGAACCAAGCCCATCCCAACTCCCAGGCCACGCCCAGAACACCTGCCTCTTAAAGGGCCGGCGCAGCAACTCCAGAAGAGCGAGAGGAAACCGTCTCCTGTGTCTCCCTCTTCCTCCTCCTCCTCCTCTTCATCAGAGCGCTTCCACCTGTACGAACAGTGTTTATCTCCTGCTCAGGGAGAAATGGGTGCTCCTCCTCTTCCTCCTAAGAGCTACGCTGTGGGCGTGTCTAAAGAGCCCATAGACGGCCCGTACAGACCCCCTGTTCCCCCTCCTCGTGTCTCCGCCTGCTCCAGGACTACAAATCCCAGAAGCACGTCATCCAGAAGCCCGCCCACATCCAGGTACAAGACACACATTATCTGTCAACTGCTGCAGTGTTTCGTTTGTGATAGGTCTGTGACGCAGAAAAGATGCTTGAACTAAAACTACATCTTTTCTTATACATATTATATGTTCAGAAATAATGAGAGAAAAAGGCTTTAAAAAAATCTAAAATTCAAGGTTATTCAAGTTTTGCATATTTTTTTCTGTTGAAAACTACATTACCCATGATTCTCCACAGTCTGATTTGTGTTCCTCCTCGTAGCTGGTTGGTTTGGTTCGTGGTTTATAATTCAATAAAGATATTTTTTAAACCCCTACTGGTAAAATGAATGGGAAAAGCAATGTTTTAGTCTATTGCAGTCCGTTCATCACAATGGAGATGGAAGGTGAAGTGCATTGCCTTGTGGGATACCTCTCCGCATGTCCTGTGGCATACTGCAGATTTGAGCCAATTATCCAAGTATTCCAAGCAAATGGAGGAGCTGCACACTAAGCACATTGTGTTATTGTGAACGCTCATGACTCAGTGCTTTTACACAATGCTTTTGCACATGTTCAGTGTTTGTGTTTCCTGTGCGCTGACTCGAGGTCATTGAGTCACGAGGCCTGCAGACCGTCACACGGGTCAAACTGACCAGTGCAAGTGAGTCAGAGCTGGAAAAAGACACGACGAGCTCTTTCTGCCAGAGGCAGTGTGTTAGGGTTTGTGATTGAGCACTGCATGGATGCTGAAGGAGAGAGCGCCACCCTCTGGTGAGCACTGGGACTGCTGGCGAGCAGAATATACTACTAGTGAACTGCGGTCATTTTTTGAAAAACCCTTCTTTTAATTTAATTTTAATTTATTAAATATAATTAAACTAAATTTAAAATTTTACTTAATATTACATTTAATTTAATATTTAATTTAATATTCAATTTATTATTTAATTTAATATTTAACTTAATATTACATTTAATTTAATATTTAATTTAATATTCAATGTATTATTTAATTTAATATTTAATTTTACATTTAAATTTATTTTATATTTATTAAATTCATAATTTTCACATTTTTAAAATTAATTCAATGAATGAAAGACAGAGTTTGGCCATTAAATGCAAATTGTTTTTAATCTCGATCAAAAAAATAAATAAATTATTCTCCTACTATGGCTGCTCGGTTATGGCAAAAATCATAATCATGATTATTTTGGTCAACACTGTAATCATGATTATTAGTTGGTCATATAAGCAAAACTTTATATAAGTGATAAAAGTCTTCAAAATGTATTAAAAATAATTAAACTGTCAGTAATACAATACATTATTTTTTTTTTATTCAAGTCTAAAGTATTCAGCTAACAGCAAACAGAAATTGAATAATCAAATGTAAAATATAATAATCTTCACTGTAAGAATGAATCTTGCTTGGTTTCTTCCTAAAGTTACAAAAGTTCTTCAGTCAAGAGCAGTGAGTGATTAACTCTTTGTCTTTTATTGTTTGATACGCAGTAGGAATACTGTTTAAGTATATCTCCTCGATATTTTGAGCATTAAACGAGATACGGATCATTTTTAATCTGGATTGAGTGTGGACTGCATCAGTGTTAATCCTGGACTCATTCAGCAGTGTTTGGTGTTGTCTGTGATCAGTAGTTGTTCTGGATGTGAGCTATAGATGTCAGCAGTTCTCCTGTCGTTTCCTCTAACCATGCGCTTCTGACCCACAATGCAGTGCGTGACGCCTCCTCCAAACACAAACATCTTAACATGAGTTCCAGAAACATCATTTACTGTCAGTTTTTATTGAGAAGTTGTGGTTTTAGATTCAGTTTCTGAGACACTTTTGAACGTTATGGTTATCAGACATTCATGATGATTAAGTCTCAATACTTTATTTAAAAAAGGAAAATAATAATCACATTCTCAATGCTATAATGTACATATAAACTTTGAGTTTGTTTCTAGATTGTGATTCTCACTATACAGTAATGTGAATTTATTTGATATATAAATATGATTTAATATTTTTTAAATATAATTTATATAATTATTATAAAATAATTAATTATTACTAATGTAATTATACAGTTTTATCCCACAATATAATATTTTAATATAAAAAATATTTTTAGTTTTACTTTTTGTTGATTTTAATTTTTTAATTAATATTTATGGTTGCTGTAATAATGATTCAAAGACTCGCGTGATGTAGAAATTAGAATTTAATAATATATCATATTTTTCACATGAATTTTAAATTTTTTATTACAAAAATGAATTGAATTTAGAAGTAAATAATCTTACAATGCAGTAAAATAAAAAACATTTATTATGCTAAATTTACATATACAGTATTGTATTTTTTTCATAATATGATATGCGTGTATAAATGAAGATTTTACTGCAAAAATGTGAATTTTTATAAAATAATTTCATGATGAAATAAAATAAATGCAGGGTTCATTTTCATAATGCAAAATACATTTATACAGAAATGTGATTTTTTTTTTTTACATAATTTTAAATATAAATATATAATATTTTACATTTTATATTTTATATATATATATATATATATATATATATATATATATAACAGTAACTGTAATGATGTTTCAGTAACAACATGTATTTTCAACTTAAGCTCTCTTTTTTTATAATAATAAAAAATAATAATTTCACAATGCTAAACATGTATAAATGCAGGGTTCATAATGCAAAATACAATTATACAATTATAAATATATATTTTTAATATAAATATACAGTGGCATTGTGAAAGTTTAGGAAGCCCTTGCAGAATCTGTGTAAATGTGAATAGTTTTAACAAAATAAGAGAGATCATACTGCATGTTATTTTTTATTTAGTCCTGTCCTGAGTAAGATATTGTACTTTACAAGATGTTTACATTTAGTCCACAAGACAAAAACATGGCTATAATTATACTGTGTGTGGATCTTTCACCCTGAGGGACTCAAACACAACTATTAGAGAAGGTTCAAAGGTTCACTGATGCTCCAGAAGGAACGAGATGCATTAAGAGTTTTGAAGAATCTGCAGGAGCTTAAAGATGTTCCTGAAGAACGCTGCTCAGTTTAACTGTTCAGAGCAAACAAGAGACTCATGCACAACCATCACAAAACAGAAAGACAGCCGAGGATCATCAGAAAACAGAACACAGTATTAACAACCAAATGATGGGGATATCTGAATAATTTCAGCCATGTTTCTGTCTTGTGGACTAAATCTTTTATGTGCAATATCTTACTCAATCTCTCTTATTTAGTTAAAACTATTCACATTTACACAGATTCTGCAAGGGCTTCCCAAACTTTCACATGCCACTGTATAATATTTGAACATTTATATATATATATATATAAGTTACTATAATGATGTTTCAGTTTCTTTTTTCCCCATAGTAATGTAAGAAAGAGTAATTTCCCAGTGCTGAATGTAACTGAATGTTGGTAAAAGCGGTGGTTCAGTGAACAGGAGAAACAGGAGGCAGATTTCAGGAAGCTCTTTGTTGTTTCTGAAGGTCTCGGCTCACAGACGCTCTCGCTCGCTCGAGTCTAAAAGTGTTCCCACTTCCGCCTGTCTTCTGTGTGGTCGGGTCAGCTGTCGTTCTCTCGTCCTCGCCGTGGTTCTCCAGATCACACTCGTTTACCGGACTCTGTTCCCTGATCTCTCGCTCCTCCTGAGCTGGATCGGTGTGTAGAACAGGATTGCGATCCTCGCGTCGCTCTCTGATGGCCGTATTTGGGCTGCTCGAGCACGTAAGTTCAATGTGGAAGTCAATGTTTCCTTATCTACTGTGTTTCTAATCTGCTGTGCTTGTTCTTTTCATTGTGTGTGTGTTTTAATGATGGCTTTGGCTTGTCCCGTCACTGTTGAGGTTTGAAGACAATATTTGGATGATCCATAATAGCACTTCCTCTAGGGACAAAGTGTTCATGTCTGAATCAGGAGAGAAATCTGCAGCGTTCAAACAGCTATAAACAAATGTTTTTTAGGCAACAGGAGATGCTCTTTTTTTCTTTATTGAACTTAAAGAGTGTTGTGTTGTCCATCTGTCTTTGTTCAGACTGTTTTCACAGCGCTGTCAGAAAGCAGCGGTTTCTGTTTTCACAATGACACACCAAACGGTGAAAGTGCAGTCATCTCAGTCCGTCTCTGCTCTATAAATGGGTTTTCGGATGGAAGCTGCTGTCTTTATTTTTATACTAAACCTTTTTTAACATTATTGGACTGTCTCTCTTTTAATGTATGCAGAAAACGTTCGTTTGCTGGAAAATAGATGCTGACATTGCATTCCCAAAAAAACAATTACACTTCTATTTATTAGCAGCACTTCTTATTGCTTTCTTAAAAAGATTCGCTTGGATGAAAACATCGGCTAAATCATTCAATCTAAACTGATTTTCGGTTGATCCAGAAAGTCTAGGATGCACAAGTGACAAAAAACACCCCCCGAACTATTTTGATGATGAATGAAATTGTTGGTTGAATTGAGGAAGTGAAAGCAGAAGAGAAGAATGAATCCGGTTCATTGGTCAGTTATGTTTAGCAGATGTTTTGTTCGGCTGGACTCAGGAAACAGCATTGTTTGAGCGTCCACATGGACCTGAGCTGTAACACACGTCAGGAAATGTGTGTATCGTCTGATAAACGCCCAACAAACACTGAACCTGTCAATTCCTGTATTCCCTGTAAATGAATTTTGTGTGCAGTGAGATTAAAAATGAATCAAAGGCACATTAAATTGGTCAGAAGTAGCAGTAAAGTGATTTATAATCTATTTCAAATAAATGCTGTTCTCTAGAACTTTCTATTCATCTGAATCCTGAAAAATAAAATGCATCACTGTTTTCAACGTCGATGATGATAATCAGAAATGTTTCTCGAGTAGCAAATCATCGCATTAGATCATGTGACGCTGAAATTAAATAAATAAATCAGCGGAGCATCACAGAAATAAATTACAGTTCAACAGAGATTCACTCAGAAAACCGCTTTTTGATATTGTAATAATATTTCACAATTTTAAAATAAGTGCAGCTTTGCTGACTTCTTTCAGAAATAGCACACGAATCGAATAACACCGTTTAATACTCCAATTAAACATCGCGCAATTAGTATGTAATAATAACTTCCTGGAGCAACTTACACTGCTGCTGCTGCTGTTGTAGTTAATCTTATAGTTATTATACAAGCGTGGATGTGTAGTATGATGTAATATGAACTAAAAGCAAGCGGAAACATAAGGTAAAGTCCATTATGATGTGTATGTGTGTTAAACTGAAGACTGGTGCTGTGTCTGCTCCTGCAGCGCTCCTGTAGATGATCCGTCAGACACAGATCCAGTCCCAGACGTCCCGCCTCGGATCATCAGACCTCCGAACCAGAGCCGAAGGAGAGACGTGCCACCGCCGCCCAACAGAAACCGTGAGTAGATGTGCAACTATTTCATGATTTCAATCATCGTACAGTAACCAGAAACAACCAACCCTTCCTCTTCTCAGCTGTGCTAAACAGTCTCTCGCTGTCGGCGCTTGTAATGATTTATGCGTCTTTTAAACACTTTTAAATACTTTTACACTCCCCATATGTTTGCTGCATTAAAGCACGCCTCTATTTGATCGTGTCATTGTTTCAGTACAATTTATTCTGTCTTTTCGCTAATTCGACCGAACATTCAATTCAAAACGTTACTTTTTCAAATTGGTAACGTGTAGTCCCATGTTGAGAGACACTGTAAGTGCAAAAGTGACGTAATGCATTACTTTCCATGAAAGTATCTTAAGTAACACAATCCGTTACTTTTTTATGGATTAATGTAATATTGTAATGCATTACTTTTTAAAAGTTACTTTCCCCATCACTGTATGTAAGAAAATGTGTCATGACTTTAAACTTTTACTGGTGCAATATTCTAAACGATGATTTCGTCATGTTCTGGTGAGATAATTCAGTCTTTTACTCAAGTGATGCTTTTACTTCATCCTCCACTGCACTATTCTCATGCAACACTTCACAGAAATTTAGCCTTAGGCCTGGTTTTGTGTTTTACTTTTGAGTGAGTAAGATGATTTTTTTCCCATCAGGTCATCCTCACACAGCATTTAGAAGATCGAGTCATGCGCATTGCATTGTGGGATACATCTTTATATCTCTTTGTGTTTCCCTCATTCTGTTCTCTTCTGTGTAGAGTTGGATTCGGATGAAAGTTCAGATGAATATGACGAGCGAGAGCCCAGCAGAGACGCTAAACTCATAGACATGGCCAGCAAGGTGCGTTGTTTTATTCCAAGAATCGTCCAATAGCGACAGACGCTGTATGATTGACAGCTGCTTCCTCCAATAGATGTCCCTGATGGTTCCCAAGGCGCCGAAACCTCGTTACAGCAGCCTGTGCAGCGACGACGAGCTTCTAGACGATGACACCAGCTGTGACGAGTCTGAATCCCTGCAGTGAGTCTCTGTTATTCTGCTGCTGTTAGCCATTCTGCAAATGTGTTCATTCCTGAGTTGTTACTGTACGTTTAAATTTAGTTTGTTGATGTCGATTGAGCAATATGAGAAATTCATGTCCTGTTGCAATGTGATAATGTAACACTTCCCTTTTGTGCTGATCTCATCTCTCTCTCTCTCTCTCTCTCTCTGTCCCTCTCTCTCTCTCTCTCTCTCTCTCTCAGACGGAGTTCATGGATTGGAGATTTGGCTTCGATCTCTGGTTCTATGACCAGCATCTACCTGCCAATCACAAGCCACGACAATGCTCCGCCCCCTCGGGAAGACCCCGCCCCTACCAGCGTCCCCGTGATTAAAATGGGCTGGCTGTACAAGAATCCTCCTCAGGGGTGCGTCACAGTTTTCATTTCACACTGACTTTGGAACATTTCTGGATTTCATTCTTGAACTGATTCTTTTATACGACTCATTTGAATCACCTGATTCACCCTGAACTGAATCAGAATTCCCAAACATAAACATGAAAGACATCAGTTTAGGAGTTTTTGATTGCTGCCTTTGAGATATCCACACTAAATATACGTTTTTAAATGTAGAAATAATTTATGAGCTCAAAAAATTCTATTATAAATTAGTCTAACATGAGGAGAAATTAGAATTTTCACTTGATTATGTTCATGTGTAAAGTATTTATTAAATAGTTTTTAATTTTTGCATGTGCACATGACATGCATTTTTATTTTTTTATTATATATATATATATATATATATATATATATATATATATATATATATTTTTTTTTTTTTATCATTTATTTATTTTTTAAAAAAATTAAATATTTTATTATTAAATTATTAGCTTTTTATCAATGCACAAACCCATCTGAGAAACACTGAAAAGGCACAGAAATAATCATTTTTTAATAATGCAATCACAAGATTCACAATTATGCTTGTTAACATGTAAACACAGCCACTTTCACTTTGAATGAACAATTAAACCTGAAAACTAGTTAAAACACAGTTAAAACAACACACTTTTATGCTTGCATAAATTATCTAAGTGTTCAAACATGACTCTACCGATTCTATTGATTGAGTTTAACATCCACTGAAGCTAAAACATGATTGTAACTGCGGAGTCTCTCTCTCTCTCTCTGGGTGTGTCTCTGTGTGTGTGTGTGTGTGGTCTCTGTGTGTGTGTGTCTCTCTCTCTCTCTCTGTGTGTGTGTGTGTGTGTGTGTGTCTCTCTGTGCATGTGTGTTTGTGCGTCTCTCTCTATCTGTTTGGGTGTGTCTCTGTGTGTGTGTGTGTGTGTGTGTCTTTCTGTCTTTCTCTCTCTCTCTCTCTCTCTGTGTGTGTGTGTGTGTGCAGGTCTCTGATCTACCAGCACCGCTGGGTCAAACTGGATGCTGAATACCTGAGATACTTCGACACTGAGAAGGTGATTCTGATTGGTTAAAGGGTTAAAGTCACGTTTGTAGTCACACTTGCATCTCACCGCACATGTCCTTTAACACCCGCTGCTGATGAGATGATAACTCGCCTGTGTGTGTGTGTGTGTGTGTGTGTGTGCAGGACGTCTACTCGAAGAGGATCATACCTACACTGTCCATCACTGGTGTGGTCAACGTGGGAGAGCAGAAGTTTGAAGTAGTGACGCACAATCGCACTTTCCTGTTCCGAGCCGAGAACGACTGTGAGTGTACAGACTGTGTGTGTGTGTGTGTGTGTGTGTGTGAAGCACACGATTAGGTGTGCTAGCGAATTAGATCTGATCAGTGAGGTTTTGTGGTCTGGTGAAACTAAAGCTAACGTGAACAACTGACCTCACAACACAAATACACACTGACATGCACAGAACACAGTTACACACAAACAGAATATTACTCTTTTGGGGAACATTTTTTTATTAGTAATCATATTATAATTAGAGATGTTCCGATACCCTTTTTCTCTTCCCGATACCGATTCCGATACCTGGGCTCAGGGTATCGGATAATACCGAGTACTGATCCGATACCTGGGTGTGTATCTGTAAATACAGCTGTATATACTACTAGCCCTGTGTAAATTACTAGAAATATTTAATGGTGTGCTTCAGACTGATCCCTTAATAAAACATGAACAAATACATGGTGAACTACTTTGTTCATTACAGTATTTTTATTATCTGACATGAATTTGACAGTAATATTATTTATTTTCTGATGCAGAACTTCAAATGCAGCCAAAAACCTAACACCACAAACTAAAAAAGGTATTTTAGTTTTACAATATAACCGTATAAAAGACTGCAACAAATAAGTCTAGGAATATAAAAAATGATATTTAATCAGATAATCTCTTTACATCAAAACAAGTATTTTAATTATTATTATTAATAGAGACGTATTATTATTACTACATAGAGACATAGCTAAATCTACTGTAGGCTACAACAGTAGCTTAATATATTGTCAATTTACTCACTTTAAACCAAACATTTATTTTAATGGGCTGCCATGAAGATCTTTGAGTGTCTGTGTCTGTGTAAATTCTCATGAAGTGACGGTTTATGCGTTCGTGTCCTCATATAGTGACACACAGCAGAGACTAGAAACAGCGAGTTGGTAGTGAAGTGCCAGTGCTTGTGGCATCCCTAGTCGCCGTTTTACTGTCTTGTTGATCCAGTCTGAAACACTGCTAGACAGCGGACACACTGCTAACCACTGATCTATAATATAGAAGCGGCTTCGCTGTCTGTCGGCAGTTTAGAAGGCGTTGAGCGATCCAGTCATATATAGATCAGTGCTGCTAACGCGTCTTCATTTCTTCTTCGCTGCTCTAAACAGGGGTGGCTTGTAGCACACAGCACAACTTCCTGTGTTTGCAATGCATTCTGAGCAGCGAAGAAGAACCGTGCAGCGATTAGGCAAAGCTAGCGGTCATAACTAGGTCTTGTTTAAGAAAATGGTATCGGATCGGTATATAGGTTCATGTACTAGTATCGGAATCAGAACAACTCTAATAATAATATTAATATTTTAATTGCATTATTATTATTGTTAATCAATGTTATTTAATATTCATTTTTATTAAATATTTATTTAATTGTATTGTATTGAATATATTTTATTAATTTTCTTATTTAATATAAAAAACACAAATACACACAAACATGCATTAAACATGGTTACACACTCAGAACATTGTCTTTCTGGTGAAGAATAAACAAAAATGTTACATTCTAAAGAATAATATAATATAATAACATTTAGTGTTCAAATTAGTGTTTACTTTTTTTTTTTTTTTTTTAACTACTATTTTTTATTAAAAACAATTTAATTAGTTAAAATTATTAATTACTTAATGATTTAGCCTCACAAGACAAATACACTTTACTATGCTATACTTATTCCTTTTTATTTAAATAATAATATAATCTAATATAATATAATATTTAAGTGTTTGTTATTTTTTAATTGTTATTATAAAACTAATTTATAATTATTGTCATTATTACAAACTATGTCTAAATTAACAAAAACATTTATTTTTTTAATAATAATAATAATAGTAACAATATTTAATTTTGATTGTCATTATTTTAATTTATTGTTATGATAAACAAACACTCAGAGAGACCGTTTCGCCGAGTCGTGCAGTCACTGGAGATTACACACGCTAACATCTGACGTCTGCTCAGTGAAATGACTGAAGTGTGTGTGTGTGTGTGTGTGTGTGTGTGACAGCGGAGCGGAGCGAGTGGGTCACGGTGTTGAAGAGCTGTGTCCGAACCACCAGTCTGGACGTGACCTTTAACCCCTGCGTGAGCTACGAGATGAGGGGTTACCTGGAGCTGCGCGGCCTGCGCTCCAAACTCTACACGGTGGTGTGTGCGGATAAAGTCTTCCTCTACAAAAACATAGAGGTAAACCCTCAATCTGTCTGTCTCCAGAAATCAAACTAACACTGGTCACACTACTGACAGATAACCCTGTTTAGAAAGGGTCATCATACCTAAAACCTGAGTATTGTGGGGGTCCAAAGGCACTCTGTGTTCATATTGAGCCATATATGATTTATATGATTGCAATGTGATTTTATACAATAGTAGTTCAGTAAACAAGAAGGAAAAGTTAAGTGATTTATGACACAATATTGATTGTCTTTGCTATTTTTTTCTGATGAAAAAATGTAAAGCACATTTAATAATGTTAGAAAAAATATGACAATTAAAGAAACATAGCGGGGAATGACATTGTTTATGTTAAATCCTTTTCAGGTAATTGTTATTTCTACCTTTTACCAGTCACTATTTTTTATGTTCATATTTTTAGTGCATTTAAGAAAAGTACAGATTTTTGTTTGTATGTACTGTGAGTTATAGTTTTTAGAAAGAAATCGAAAAATCGGATTCATTTCAGTGAATCAGTTCATTTAGACGTGTTTTTAGTAGCATTGATTTACTGTTTATATTTCATTCATATTTTGAATAAGTTTTTGTTTTTCTGGTTTCATTTTAATTTTAGTGTTTAAAGTTTTTTTGTTGCCGTTTTTAAGTGTTTGCGTACATTTATAGCATAGAGATGTCAGTAAAAAATGATAATCATAGTAATGTACATTTAAATAGCTAAATAAAGATGTTTGTTTCGTGTGTGTGTGTGTGTGTGTGTGTGTGTAGGAATATCGTATGGGGATCGGCATCACCTCGATTGATATGAATGTTGGGAATGTGAAGGAAGTGGACCGGAGAGCGTTTGATCTGACCACACCGTACCGGATATTCAAGTGAGACTTACACTTGTTCATTAATTTGTTCATTCAGTGTGTGTGTGTGTGAGAGTGTGTCACTGAGTATGTGTGAGTGTGCCCGAGTGAGTAAGTGTGTGTATGTGTGTGAGTGAGTGAATGTGTGTGTAACATGGGTAACACAAGGAGAAGGTGACTTTTCAGGAAATTAGTCCATGTCCCCACTTCTCAAAACAAATATAAATCACACATATTGGAGTGTACTGAAGATCTGAAATAGCAGAACGTTTCCTGCGAGGGCTAGGGTTAGTGTAGGGCCTTCGAATATACAGTTTGTGCAGTTAAGATGGGATGTTCCCACTTCATGTGTGCGTGAGTGTGTGTGCGACTGTGCATGAGTTAGTGTGTGTGACTGAGTGTGAGTGGGTGTGCGAGTGTAAGTGCGTGTGCAAGTGCCCGAGTGTCTGTGTGTGTAAGTGAGTGACTGTGTACGCAAGTGCCTGAGTGTGAGCATGAGTGTGTGTGTGTGTCTGTGTGTGTCTGTGCAAGTGCCTGAGTGTGTGTGTGTGTGTGTGTGTGTGTGTGAGAGTGAGTGAGTGAGTGTGTGAGCATGAGTGTGTGTGTGACTGAGTGTGTGTGTGTGTGTGTGAGCATGAGTGTGTGTGTGTGTGTGTGTGTGTGTGAGCATGAGTGTGTGTGTGACTGAGTGTGAGTGGGTGTGTGTGTCTGTGTGTGTCTGTGCAAGTGCCTGAGTGTGTGTGTGTGTGTGTGTGTGTGTGAGAGTGAGTGAGTGTGTGAGCATGAGTGTGTGTGTGTGTCTGTGTGTGTGTGTGTGAGAGTGAGTGAGTGTGTGAGCATGAGTGTGTGTGTGACTGAGTGTGTGTGTGTGTGTGTGTGAGAGTGAGTGAGTGTGTAAGCATGAGTGTGTGTGTGTGTGTGACTGAGTGTGTGTGTGTGTGTGTGTGTGAGAGTGAGTGAGTGTGTAAGCATGAGTGTGTGTGTGTGTGTGACTGAGTGTGAGTGGGTGTGTGTTAGGGCTGAAACGATTAGTCGACATTATCGACAGTGTCAACAATAAAAAATAGTCGACAAATATTTTTGTTGTCGAGTTGTCATTTTAGTTAATTTGACCTAATTTAGAGCCTGCTATAGCGTGGTTTGACCAGTGTGGCGATGTAGTGCAAGACAGTAATTCAGCTCTCCTCGATGCATTCAACAGAAGAAGAGATCCAGCGCTCAACACTGTTTAGACAAACGCACCCGAGCCGAACCCAATGCCGTTTTGAAAATATATGACACGGCTTTCCTCTCAATAACGAAATAAACAACAACAACAAAAAAATGACCGCAGTATGAAAGCAGCAGTTTAAAAAATGCATCGTATTACACCGATGTGGATGTTTGCACGAGCTCAGTAAAGCATTAAAGTCACGTCTACAGTATTTTATGCATTACCTTAAATCAAGCAGCTTTACAGTATTAAACATTATTATTACATATTTGATTAAAGTGATAGTTTGGTTTGCAGAGATCAAAGCTTAATCTAGCTCAGGACTGTTTGGATGATCATAACCAGCAAGGTATTTCATGAGAGATTACTCTACAGTCAAACGTTTTAACGTTAAGATTTTTTCGTTTTTTTTTCTTCTGCTCACCAATCCTGCATTTCTTTAATTCGAAATACAGCAAAAGCATTAATATTGTGCAATATATTTACAATTTGTGTGACTGAGTGTGAGTCAGTGTGAGTGTGTGACTGAGTGTAAGGCAGTGTGTGAGTGTGTGTGTGTGACTGAGTGTAAGGCAGTGTGAGTGTGTGACTGAGTGTAAGGCAGTGTGAGTGTGTGACTGAGTGTAAGGCAGTGTGTGAGTGTGTGTGTGTGACTGAGTGTAAGGCAGTGTGTGTGAGTGTGTAAGTGTGGCTGAGTGTGTGAGTGTGTGTGTGTGTGAGTGATTGTTAATAAAAATTTTAGTTTACACAATATATATGTATGTGTACTGTGTATTTATTATTAATATTTGACCCTGGAGCACAAAACGAGTCATAAGGGACAAAGTTTTTACATTTCACGATTTCTAAATCATCTGATCATCTGAATAAATGATCTCTCCAGTGATGTGTGGTTTGTTTGGAGGACAATATCTGTCTGAGATACAACTATTATAAATCTGGAATCTGAGGGAGCAAAAACATCTAAATATTGAGAAAATCATCTTTAAAGTTGTTCAGATGAAGTTCTTAGCAATGCATATTACTAATCATACATTACGTTCTGATATATTTACGGTAGGAGATTTACAAACTAGTGCACTGTTAAGAATGTGTGTGTAGATGTTGGAGAGCGGTGTATGACGGGTCTGTGTGTGTAGTTTCGTCGCAGATACGGATCAGCTGAAGGATCAGTGGGTGGAGGCCATGCGCAACTCCATCGCAGAGGCATTGTCCAATTACGAAGTGGCTGAGCGGATCTGGGCGGAGCCGTCCAATCAGATGTGTGCTGACTGCAGCGCTGCCAAACCTGAGTGGGCCGCCATCAACCTGGCCGTGGTTTTCTGCAAACGATGTGCAGGTAACGACCAATCACAGCCAGCGACAGCTGACCAATCACAGCCAGCGACAGCTGACCAATCACAGCCAACAACAGCTGACCAATCACAGCCAGCGACAGCTGACCAATCACAGCCAACAAAAGCTGACCAATCACAGCCAGCGACAGCTGACCAATCACAGCCAGCGACAGCTGACCAATCACAGCCAGCGACAGCTGACCAATCACAGCCAGCGACAGCTGACCAATCACAATTTTTAATTGGTAGCAGTAGTTAACATAATAGTAATTATTATTGTTGTTGTTATTATTATTACTACTATTATTATTATTTTATGTCATCAGATTGTGCGGCTCTACAAAAATGCACACCAACTTACTGACTATTTTTTTTTGGTATCACAATTTAAATTGCAATAGTAGTTTTTCCCCCAAATGGTGCGGCCCTGTTTCTGCAGCTGTGTGTGTTCGTCTGTGACAGGAGAGCATCGTGGTCTCGGTCCGAGCGTATCTAAAGTACGCAGTCTCAAAATGGACAAGAAGGTCTGGACTGAAGATCTCATCCAGGTGTGTTTTGTTCATCTGATTGTTCTGTGGTTCTTGAGGTCACTGCGCTCGTCTTCATCAGTCCTCTCCTCGTGTCCCAGCTGTTCCTCGCTGTAGGAAACGAACGAGCCAATCAGTTTTGGGCGGCGAACGTCCCGCCCAGCGAGGCCTTGACCCTGAACAGCAGCAGCGAGGAGCGACGTCGCTTCATCACCGCAAAATACCGTGAGGGCAAATACCGCCGATATCACCCGCTGTTCGGAAACCAGAGAGAGCTCAATAACGTGAGTCAGCGTCAACACAACACACTACACACTGAAAATCTAAATATTGAGAAAATCATCTTTAAAGTTGTTCAAATTAAGTTCTTAGCAATGCATATTACTAATCAAAAGTACATTTTTGATATATTTACAATAGAAAATTAACTAAATATCTTGATGGAACCTGATCTTTACTTAATATCCTAATGATTTTTGTATCAAAGAGAAATGTATAATTGTGACTCGTACAGTGTATTGTTGTCTATTGCTACAAATACACCTGTGATACTGATACATATAGACTGTAGTTCAGATTTAATTGTTTGTGAGTTAAATCAAAGCTGTGAAGGACAGAATTAGAGTCCATTCAGTGGGTTTGTACTCTTTTAAAGTGAGACACTTCTGGCAAAACCATTGCTTTTTCATGCACTGCTCAATTTGGGGTTTTGGTCTATTTGTATAACCTATTTTTTTACTGTTTTGGTTTCGCCTTAAGCTTCTGTGTCTTAATTTCACAACACGTGTTTGCCAGAGTTTTGTCAAGACATCTTCAGTATTGTGTTTTTTTAAGTCCTCACAATGTTAAACCCCTTCTCAACCCCTTTTTTCATTCATAACGTTTTATAAATTGGGCATCAGTCGTGACTGGAAGTGTTTGTGATCCAGCTGTGATGTGATAAACATCAGGAGATAAAGCGCTCTGTACTGTGTGACTGAGACGTGATGAGCAACAGATGTGTTCAGAGTTAACTCGCTGCTTACTACTTATCACACACTGCATACTGATGAGGAGATCCCACTCACTGTGTGTGTGCGTGTGTGTGTGTGTGTGTGAGTGTGTGTGTGTGTGTGTGTGTGTGTGTGCGTGTGCGTGTGTGTGTGAGTGAGTGTGTGTGTGTGTGTGTGTGTGTGTGTGTGTGTGTGTGCGTGTGCGTGTGCGTGAGTG
>NC_068410.1:1165783-1200783 GCF_023724105.1 Carassius gibelio | reverse complement strand
AGAAGCGTGAATTACAATTCAGATGAACGATTCCTGCATACAGTTTTTTTTCAATAAACAGAATCAGAATCGATAGATTTCAAACTGTACCCAACCCTAAATGTTAAAAAAAAGTTTGACCTTTTGACCTACAGAACTCCCGAGGTCAGAGGTGAAGGTCGCCATAGACCGGGTGCACTACATGGCCCCGCCCTCCGTCACGCATAATGGGTTTCTATTTAAGACCGCCTCCATGGCTCGACCAATCACAGAGAAGAAGGGAAAAGAAGGTGAGCCAATCAATGAATAGAAGATTTTCTGAAATGTTACGTGCCATGTGTTTTCAGACTAATCTGATTTGATTCTGTCTGTCTGTGTCCGTTAGAGTTCAGTCGGCGCTGGTGTGTGCTGAATGATGGGAATTTTAGCTACTATGAAAGTGACAAAAACGCTACGCCGAACGGAGGACTGAAGATGAAGGAGATCGTGTGTCTGGCTGTCAGCCCCCCTGAGACTCATGGGTAATCTGGCCCACAGCGTGTGTTTAAGCTCTGTCACCTGTCTCTTCTGTGGAGCCTGATAATATTCACGTCTCTTTCTTTAGGTACGATCACACGTTTGAGCTGTACTCGGACGCCGAGCGCTTGTATCTGTTCGGCACTGATAATCCTGAGACTATGCGCGAGTGGGTCAAATCCATCGCAAAGGTGACATCACACCGGTTCTGAACCGTTTGACCGGTTTCGTCTGGTTTGGACAGGGACTCATTCTCATGTCGTCTCTCTGTGTCACAGTCGTTCATTCCTGCGGCCGCAGAGGATCTGTTACTGAAGGACTTCGAGCGCATCGGCCGGCTGCGTTATAAAGACCGACTGAACCGGGAGATGTCCAGACTGGGCTGGTTCTGTCTGGTGGGGTCAAGCCTCCACATCCGGCTGGAGGAGCACACCGCAGACGAGACCATCGACCTGCAGAAGCTCCTGGAGCTCTGTGAGTCACAAAATGACAACAAAACCAACAACAATTCCACAAAATGAACAAAAATCACACAGAATCAACAAAAATCACTCCAAAACCAACAGAAATGCAATCCAAACAACAAAAATGCCAACCAAATAAACCAGAAAAACACTATAATCAACTAAAATACCACCAAAATGAACAAAAATGATGTAGAATCAACAAAAATGACACAAAATAACAAAAATAGACAAAATAATTTCAAATACAACAGAAATGCAATCAAAATAACAAAAATGCCACCAAAATCAACAAAAGTTACACCAAAAACACCATAAATATCACCAAAAATACCACCAAATCAACAAAAATGACAACAAACCAACAAAATTATACCAAAATCAAAAAAGGGCAACCAAAATTGACAAATACCACCTAAATAAAAAAATACCAACAAAATAATAGACATTATACCAAAACCAGCAAAAATGCAACCAAAATAAACAAAACTACAAAAAAATCAACAGAAATGCAATCAAAACCACAAAACGAAATAAATTACACAAACCAACAAAAATGTAACCAAAATAGACAAAAATCATTTCAAATACAACAGAAATGCAATCAAAACAACAAAAATGCCAACCAAATTAACAAAAATGGCTACAAAATAAACAAAAGTACCACCAAAATCAACAAATGTTACACCAAAACCACCATAAATATTACCAAAATGGCACCAAATCAGCAAAAATGACAACAAACCAACAAAATTATACCAAAATCAACAAAAATGCAACCAAAATCTGCAAAACTCACTCCAATAAATCAACAGAAATGGAATCAAAACCACAAAACTGCCAGCAAAACAAAATAAATTACACCAAAACCAACAAAAATAAGTCAAGTCTCCTTTATTGTCAATTCTTCCACATGTACAGAATTGAAATTGCGAGAAGAAATGCCACCAAAATCAAAAAGTCATCAAAACCATCAAAAATATCACTGAAATATAAAAAAATTACACCAAAACCAACAAAACGCCACCAAAACCAGTTAAAATAAACCCCTAAAGCAAAAATACAGATACTACCAAAATCAGCAAAAATGCCCCCAAATTCATGATAGAAGGGGAAAATGTCTTCTGCACAATTAAACTAAATCAGTTGTGTCTGTCGCAGTTAAAGTGAAATGGGAAACTGAAGGAAAGTTTTACCAGCGTTTCTGTTGTGTGCATGAATGCAGTGGCCAATCAAAGCAGCTTAAATTAGTCACTGTTATTTAAGAAGTATTTAACATAAAAACACTACATCGATGCATTCAATAAGGTATTTAATGAAAACTAATAGATATCGGCATTTTATAGAAAAATTCATTACTAACCTAGTGAAAAATAAATATACTTGCATGTATTTGTGTTTAATGCTAAGTATACTACAGATACATTTACATATTTATGTACAAACTGCAATTGTACTTAAACTAAACAGGTATACTTAAGTCTCCTTAATAATTTTACTCTTAATTCACTTTAATTGTGCAGAAGTAGAGCAGAAGACCAAATAAAGATAATTTAGTTTATTTGATTGTGCTAAAGAGTAACTATACTTCAGGTACACTTTATATCTTGCATTTAAAGAACAATATTATTCAAAGATCATACAATCCTCATCAAAAGTGACATTAAAACACATTTTAGACGTAATATCAAGAAATGTGCATTGTGCAGAAGTAGTACGCCAAATAAACTTTAATTATCTTTTTTATATCAGTGATAAATGTATTTTAGATATATTACTTTTTAACATGGGTCACCCTGCTGTGAAGTTTGTGATGCAGTGTGCTGAACCTAAACTGAACGTGTGTGTGTGTGTGTGTGTGTGTGTGTGTGTGTGCAGCGATCCAGCCGGAGAACGAGGTTCTGGTTCTGGTGGAGCGAGGCAGGTGAGCAGGTGGAGGTTAACCGGTGTGTGTGTGTGTGTGTGTGTGTGTGTGTGTGACGGCGGGCGGATGCTCACTAACTGGACGTCTCCCCGCAGGACGCTGTACATCGAGGGCGAGAGGAAGCTGGACTTCCAGGGCTGGGCGGCTGCCATCCAGAGGGCTGCTGGGAGTTCTGGAGACACACTGAGTCAGCAGCAGCTGACGGAGGCCGATATTCCCGTGATCGTGGAGCGCTGCATTCACTTCACCACACAATACGGTAATTATTTATCAACCGTACTCTTTCTGACCCACTTCTTTCTGCTTGATTCTGATTGGTGTTGTGTGTGTGTGTGTGTGTGTCCCGCAGGTCTGACCTCGGAGGGAATCTACCGTAAGAGTGGCGTGAACAGTAAGATCGCCGCCCTGCTGGAGGAGTTCAGACGCGACGCCCGGTGTGTTTGGCTGAAGGAAGGGGAACATCAGGTGGATGACGTCTCTAATGTCCTCAAGCGCTTCTTCAGAGACATCGAGGAGGGGTTGTTTGGGCAGCAGGCGCACAGCTGGCTCAGCGCTACAGGTATATCACACAGGCCTACAGTTTCTTGCTTTAATATTAATATGAATACACCTGAGATAATGCAGTCGTCATATTGTGTGTGTGTGTGTGTTCAGTGTTTTCAGACGAGAGCAGTCGGATCTGTCAGTATCGTCTTCTGTTCAGTAATCTTCCCCGAGTCAACCAGGCCACACTACGAGCGCTAGTTAATCATTTATACTGGTGAGAGCCACACTTCCTCTTTCTCAGAGAGCACTTCCTCGTAGCTCTCCTTTCAGAGAAGTGTTGAACATCTCTTTCTGACCTTCTGATGTGAATCAACAACAGATGCATACTGGAGAAATAGCAAGCGGAATGAGAAGAGTGTCAAAATAGCTAACTTGTTTTTTAGGCGCAAGATATATTTGCATAAACAACTCGACAATTTTAAAAAATCATGTTTTTTAATCTTTAAAACTGCAGTTTGGTTGGTTTGATTAGGTTAAAAAATAAGTAAAAGAATATAGCTAAACTAGTGCTAATCGCGATTAATCGCATACAAAATAAAAGTTTTTGTTTACATAATATATGTGTGTGTACTGTGTATATTTATTATGTATATAAAATACACAAACAAACATACAGTACATATTTGGAAATATTTACAGCTATATTAATATAATTTATATTATAAATATATGTAATATATAAACAACATATTATTCTGAAATATTTACATGCATGCTTGTTTATTTATATAAACTCACACATATATAATATAAACAAAAACTTTTATTTTGGAATGTGATTAATCGCGATTAATCGTTTGACAGCATTAAATAAAACACAAAAAAGTGTTTACATTTTTTTTTATTTACAAATAACAGATTTATCTATATATAATATTTATATATAATTAATTTATGAAGTGTGTACTACTGTTTTGTTTTTGTAATGAATAATCTTTGTTTGCCTGTGAAGCTGATGTGGCAGTGATCTCAAATCAAGTCAGAGCTTGTGATGTGTGTGTATGTGTGTGTGTGTGTGTGTGTGTGTGCAGCGTCCAGCGGTTTGCGGATCTCAATCAGATGAATCTTCACAATCTGGCCATCGTGTTCGGCCCGACTCTCTTCCAGGCGGACGGGAAGGACAACAGCGCCGGACGGGTCATCGAGGATCTCATCCAACACTACGTCACTATATTCGATGTACGTTTGAACAGGACAGGAAGTGCACACATCAGTCTGAAGACAGCTAAGGACTTATAAGGATTCTCAGTCGCTTTGGTGCAGTTCTCGAATCAGAAATGAACTTCTCAAGACTGTGTGTGTGTGTGTGTGTGTGTGTGTTGCAGGTGAACGAGCAGCAGCTGAAGAAGCAGTTAGATGAGATCACATACATCATAAAGCTCAGAGACAACCTCGCTCCTAAAACAGGAACGGTACGAGTTACAATCATCGTGTTGTAATGACATCTAGTGGTCAGAAGGTGGAAAAAGCTGCCGTTTCAGATGATAAATCAGTTTGAGCTATTAAAACATGTATAAAGCAAGTCTTTTACGTGTCAGTAATTGTTTTACACAAGGATACGTGCAGCAGGTTTGTTATTTGTAGCGTGTGTGTGTGTGTTTCAGGGCAGTGGTGATTTCATCTGTACAGTTTATCTGGAGGAGAAGAAGGAGACCGCCGAACAGCATGTGAAGGTGCGTTTGACCTTTGACCCTGCTGTAAGCTCGTCTGACAGACATCACTGATCATATCATGACATCCCTAGTGCTTCAGTGTAACTGTACACGTGTGACCTGCAGATTCCCGCCACGATGACGGCCGCAGAACTGACCTTCGAGATCCTGGACAGACGGAAAATCAGCGTAAAGGAGAAGGACTACTGGTGCTGCTTCGAGGTGAACGAGAAAGAGGAGATGGGTGAGTGACGGAGCACTGGTTACCCATCATGCACGGGTCACAGTAACACAGCGGCTCACAGGTGTGTGTGTGTGTGTGTGTGTGTGTGAGACAGAGCGGCCGCTGCACTATCAGGAGAAAGTGCTGCCCATCTTTCATTCCCTGGGCACTGACAGTCACCTGCTGGTCAAGAAGCACTTCTCCATGGAGGCCATGCTGGTGTATCTGGGTAAGAGTTTTCATAACACACTGTTATTTAGATTTATAGACTCATATTTTCAGGATTACAGAGGATTTTCAAGCTAAATCTGATCCATCCTAAATTCATTTAGACGCAGTAGTAGTCTTTGATGTGCTAATGTGGATCATGTAATGAGAATATGTAATGATACTGTGTGTGTGTGTGTGTGTGTGTGTGTGTGTGTGTGTGTGTGTGTGGTGCAGCCAGTAAAGTGGAGGTGTCCAAACACGGTATGATGAAGTTCAGAGAGGAGAGGAGTCTGCTGGGGTTGAGCACGGGGAGCTTCAATGACCGATACTTCATCCTGAACAGCACCTCGCTCAGACTCTATAAAGAAGTCCGGGTACGGGTGTGTGTGTGTGTGTGTGTGTGTGTGTCTTCATCTTGTCCCACCCACAGTTTGAAAGGCCCTGCCTTAAAGCCAACTTTAAACCTCCACTAAAACAAAAACCTGGTCATGGTCCATCATCTCTGACAGTCTGATGCAGTATAAATCTATTGCATGTGAACACATTCAGACTTCAGTAATCACGTGATGCCTGTGTGTGTATAAACATCATAATCAGAGCGTGACCGTAGACCTCGAGCTGACTGTGATGTGCGTGTAAATGTTATTTTAGTATGACTGACCGCTAGATGCAATGGAATCAGTGCATGTAAAACAAACTATATGAGGTGAAGCCAGTTCATTATTATTATTATTTTGAAAGAAGATAAGATTCATGTAAAAAAAAAAAGCATAAAAAAAAAATATATATATATATATATATATATATATATATATATATATATATATATATATATATATATATATATATATATATATATATAAATAATTTTATAAAAAAGAAAAAAATGTGAAAAGTCTAAAAGATAGAATAACAACAGTTAAAAATTATGTGGGAGAGATTTTTATTCAATAATGTTTTTTACCTTTTTTTTTTCTGGTAAAAGTTTTAGAAATAGTGTAATGCATTTAATAAAAAAAATGCATACATTAATTATGTTGTCATTGTAGGATGCATATTTTTGTTAATTATTTAAGACATTTTTAAGTTGTATTGAAATGATATTGTAATCATAATAATAATGTTGATTTTGCCTTGAACACAGCCATTACTGCAGATATGAGATTAAACAAACGAACTAGAAACACTCTCATAGTTTTAGTGATATTTTGAATGACTTTTAAAGTTTTAGTAACTTTATATTTTATCTCCACATTTTGTATTTTATTCATTTTTATGTCAGTTTTATCTATTTTAGAACCTTAATTTAACATTAAATGAAAATAAATCCAGTGTTTGTGTTTTCAGTTCAAGTTAATGGTCACAATCTTAGTGTGTGTTTGATCGATGCTTTACTTTGAAACTCTCGTACACAGAATCTGCACAAGCTGCAGAGTCCAGAGCTGCAGTGTGTGAGTACAGATAGTGTGTGTGTGTGTGTGTGTGTGTGTGTGTGTGAGGCTCTGTCGGCTTCCTTCAGGGTTTGGGTGTCTGTGCTCATTCATTCACTTTATATACACTACTAGTGTGTGTGTGTGTGTGTGTGTGTAGAGGTTTAGTGTTCGCTCTGGTTTATTGGGTTCTCAGGTGGAGGTGTTCCTGTAGTTCTGGGTTCTCGAGCGAGTGAGCGTGTGTGTGTGTGTGTGTGTGTGTGTGTGTGTGTGTGTTTATCTCTCTCTGTCTTTCTCTCTGTAGAGTAATCGTCCTGAGAGAGAGTGGCCCGTCAAGTGTCTGAAAGTCTATCAAGGCATTAAAAAGAAGCTCCGTCCACCGACATGGTGAGAATAAACCTGAATTCTGAACTGAACCCTAACAAGGTTTCTAACTAGACGGCATGTCAGAGGTGCATGTAGGGTGTTTAGTATTTCAGACAGCTCTATGCAAAGGAATGTGGTGATTTCTGTCCAGCAGGTGTCAGTGTGAGCCAAGACTAAATTTATGATTACATTTATGATCCGTTCAGTGCTGTTTAATCCTGTAAAACCTGATGTAGAAATACAAGTCTAATATTTTGAAATGGAACAATTTATTGAAATGAAGTTGCATTTTGGCTCCATCAGGCTTTTATGGCTCATATTCACTGATATAGACCCAAACGGAGTTAAAATATGAATTTTGCTTCAGTCCAGTAAGAGTTCATCTGGAGATGTGTTATTCTGACCTTTACTTGATCAGAATCAGGAGAGATCTGACCCGAGCTGAAGCTGGACGCTTGAACAGTTACACTGACAGAGCTCTGAGTGGAGAACATTTGAGTCTCACACATTCTCCAGATTCAGACTTTCTCCTTAATTCAGAACATTTCAGAGATGCTCGTCTGTGGAGACTAATGCAGTTAAAGACTGAGTCCGGTTTAACCCTTTAATCCCTGTCTGTCTGTCTGTAGTTGGGTTCTCACAGTCATCTATGAAAGTGAGAAACAGGAAAAGCAGGAGAGACAGCAGTGGTGAGAACACACACACACACACACACAAACACACACACAAACACACACTCAATCCCTCTCTCTCTCTCTCTCTCTCTCTCTCTCTCTCTCTCTCTCTCAACTACACATGCACCCACAAACTCTCTCACACACACTCTTACACACTCACTCACACTCACACACACTCACACACACACTCTCACACACACACACTCTCTCTCTCACTCACACACACACACCCTGCTCTCTTCCCCCCCCCCACACACACACACATGTGTCAGTATCCATTATATTGTCTGTGAATAATGTAGATAATACAGACAGAAGCCCCTCTAGAGGACTGTAAACATGGTGTCTGTGTGTTTTGCTGTGTTTGTCTCAGGTATCTCTGCTGTGACACACAGAATGAAATGAGGGAATGGTTCGCTACCTTCATGAGCATACAGGTGAGTCTGACATCATCATTTAACCCTATAAAGCCTGATAAAGCATCAAACTCTCGATCTCCTCGTGTCTTCTGTCTCTGTATGTGAGAGTTCAGAGTGTTTTATCAGTCGAAGCTGCTCTACTGTTAGAAAGATCTCACTGATTTACATCAAAAGCAGCGGAATTTCATGAAGTTCTAGTTGCTTTATTGGCATGACATTTGTTTTTCAGTATTTCCAAAGCATTTTAGATGTGTACAGTGCAGAGTATAGTTACACCACCAAAGTAAAAAGGAGACAATAAATGGTATTGTGTATAAATATAAACACATCTCTCTATCTCTCTCTCTCTCTCGGTCAGTGCGGAGGTCGTGTTTGGCCGGCGGAGTGGTTGAAGTCTCGTGTGGCGAGTCACTCTGCGCCGCAGGACGCTCGCTTGGGTAACGTGTCTCTGATTCCTCTGCGGGGCAGTGAGAACGAGATGAGGAAAAGTGTCGCCGCTTTCACAGCTGATCCACTCGCCGTGAGTCTAATCAACCAATCACAGCCCGGCTCGGCCAATCACACAGCCAATCACACGGCTCTCTGCTCCCAGACCCAGTGAGCTCCTCCTAGAGTTTAATGTTGAATTCTAAGAGAGAGTTAAAACTGTGTGTTTGTTTCATATATATGTGACCCTGGAGCACAAAAGCAGTCTTAAGTTAAAAGGCTGTATTTGTAGCAATAGCCAACAATACACTGTATGGGCCAAAATTATACATTTCTCTTTTATGACAAAAATCATTAGGATATTAAGTAAAGATCATGTTCCATGAAGATATTTAGTAAGTCTCTTATCGTAAATATATCAAAACTTAATGTTTGATTAATAATATGCATTGCTAAGAACTTCATTTGAATAGCTTTAAAGACGATTTTCTCAATATTTAGATTTTTTTTGCTCCCTCAGATTCCAGATTTTCAAATAGATGTATCTCAGACAAATAATGTCCTCCGAACAAACCACACATCACTGGAGAGATCATTTATTGACCCTTATGACTGGTTTTGTGGTCCAGGGTTCCCTTTTTTCTGTATGACTTTAACCATGGAACATTTAGTAATAAACACAGTAATATTCCAAAATAACTAGTAACATTTAATGCAATCCCAGCATGCATTGCATTCAGCTCAATAAGTCAAAGTGCAAAAATAATTCAGATGAACCATTTAGAAGATTTCAGATCTGTTATTTTAAGGTTCTGTTCCTCAGTAGGTTGCTGCTTATGTAGACAGCGAAGGGCTCAGTAGGTTTTGGAACGGAGCTGAAGACAAACATTTATATAAAACATAATTCATCTGCATACAAGAGTATTGATGATGCTGTGTGATTACCCATGAGCCCCCTTTTCTGATTTACTGAGATTATTCATGTTCGGCTCACAGTGTGTGATGAATCACGTGAATCAGGAAAGAATCAGGGGTCAATCACGTGAATCAGGAGTGAGTCACATTAATCAGGAGTGAATCAGGAGTGAGTCACGTGAATTAGGAATGAATCAGGTGAATCAGGAGTGAATCAAGTTAATCAGGAGTGAATCGTGAGTGAGTCACGTAAATCAGGAGTGAGTCACAATAATCAGGATTGAGTCAGGTTAATCAGGAGTGAATCAGGAGTGAGTTACATGATTTAGGAGTGAATCAGGAGTGAGTCAAGTTAATCAGGAGTGAGTCACGTAAATCAGGAGTGAGTCACGTAAATCAGGCGTGAGTCATACCAATCAGGAGTGAGTCACGTTACTCAGAATTGAATCAGGAGTGAGTCATGTTAATCAGGAGTGAATCAGGAGTGAGTCACATTAATTAGGAGTGAGTCATGTGAATCAGGTGAATCAGGATTGAGACACATGAATCAGAAGTGAATCAGGAGTGAGTCAAGTTAATCAGGAGTGGATCAGGACTGAGTCACTTTAATCAGGAGTGAGTCACACAAATCAGGAGTGAATCACAAGTGAGTCAAGTTAATCAGGAGTGAATCAGGAGTGAGTCACTTTAATCAGGAGTGAGTCACATGAATCAGGAGTGAATCGCGAGTGAGTCATGTTAATCAGGAGTGAATCAGGAGTGAGTCATGTTCATCAGGAGTGAGTCACGTGAATCAGGAGTGAATCAAGAGTGAATCAGGATTGAATTGCATGAATCAGGAGTGAATCACGTGAATCAGGAGTGAATCCTGTGAGCCGCACATGAAGCATACTGTACTACTGCTTTATTTCTGGAGGAAGTGGAGGTGTTTGTGTTTGTTTCACTTGGTCTGTCTTCACACATACAGCGGACATCTGATTAACAATACAGTTCAGAAGAAATAAATCATGTGTAAACAAATGAAAAATAACCGGAGTTGTGTCTGTGAGGAGCAGGTGTTGGGTTATTGCTCATATCATTAACTTAATGAGCGATTTCCTCTAACCTTCTTACCCATAATTCTGCAGGACTGTCCCCTGTATACATTATATCAGTGACAGTGTGTATTTATGACATCATGAAAGTGAGGAATAATTCTAATGTTTTCTGTTACGTCGTTCTGTAAAAGAAGATTAAACATTGTTCGATTAAATGCTGTTATATGTGTATTTAAAGAAAATTGTATGCGGACATGTATATTAAATATTTGTAAAATTATTTTTTGTTTATTATTTTTTGTTGTCTCTGGTGGACTGATGACAGTGAACTTTCACTCCTATAATTCTAGTGAAGTCAGTTTTCTGAGAGAATCTGGCAGGTTTCCATTAAATGAATGCTTTATTTTCTGCAGCTCTTCAGAGATGTTTGACGGAGTGAATGTTGTTCAGGTGAGACGTCCAGCTTCTGTGGCTCAGACCAACACAACAACAACAAAATCATCACTAATATATGTGACCATGCAGCACAAAAGCAGTTATAAGTAGCACAGTGATATGTGTAGCAACAGACAATAATACATTGTATCGGTCAAAATTATACATTTTTATTTTATGCCACAAATCATTAGGGTATTAAGTAAAGATCATGTTCCATTAAGATATTTAGTAAATCTCCTACCGTAAATATATCAGAACTTAATGTTTGATTAGTAATATGCATTGCTAAGAACTTCATCTGAACAACTTTAAAGATGATTTTCTCAATATTTAGATGTTTTTGCTCCCTCAGATTCCAGATTTTCAAATAGTTGTATCTCAGACAAATATTGTCCTCCGAACAAACCACACACACACACACACACAAACACACACATATATATATATATTCTTATGACTTGTTCTGTGGTCCTAGGTCACAAATATCATTATAATATTTATATAATATTTTATATTTATATATATTTTTATGATTATTATTCTTTTTATACCCGTTGTTCATTAGGAACTGAAGGTGTGTGCGGGTCCCAGTCCCATCGGGCCGTCGATCGCTCAGATCTGGATCAGTTCAGTCCGTCTGGATCTTCTCTCTCACTTTGACCTTCACAGAGGTGACCGCACGCTTCAGCACAGGTCATTCTGGGACATCAGACTTTCTCGTGGATCATTGTGATGCTGAAGGCTGGGATGGATTTCTGTGTTCAGAAGCTGTTCACCGGACTGCAGCGTCACACGTGAAGCGTTTAGTGTCCATCTAACACACTTAAACACTCGAGGCGTCCGCTCGGACCAAACCGACTCATGTCTGACACACACGTGTGTTTTCAGTTTAACCGTCACACTTTTACAGACTTTATAACTTGTTCAGCTTGTTTTAATGTCAATCAAACAGAATCACATCAAGAACTTTAATGGTCAAAGCACACAGATCAGTCCATAGAGAGAGTGTGTGTGTGTATGTGTGTGTGTGTGTGTGTGTGTGTCACAGAAGCAGTCATCATTGTCACAGATATATTTGTAGAAATAGCCAACAATACATTGTATGAGTCAAATTATACATTTCTCTTTGATGCCAAAAATCATTAGGATATTACATAAAGATCATGTTCCATGAAGATATTTAGTAAATTCCCTACAATAAATATATCAAAACGTAATGTTTGATTAGTAATTTACATGGCTAAGAACTTCATTTGAACAACTTTAAAGATGATTTTCTCAATATTTAGATGTTTTTGCTCCCTCAGATTCCAGATTTATAATAGTTGTATCTCAGACAGATATTGTCCTCCGAACAAACCACACATCAATGGAGAGATCATTTATTTTGAAAAAATGACCTTTATGACTGGTTTTATGATCCAGGGTCACACACACACACACACACACACACACACATATACAGATATATTACTGAGAAAAAAAAAATCTATTTTTTAATTTAATATTTTCATTTGATTCATTATATATATTCTGTAAATATTAATGCTGTCAAAATGAATGCATTAACACAGTTGATATATTTTTCAGTTTAACCTATTAAAATGATTTACCACAGTTTACTCAGGGGTGAACACTAGGGTTGGTCACTCCACTCACATCTGCTGCGTCTGGCTCTTTTATTCTTGACAAGACGTGCATTCATTTTCCTGTAGAATGCCTTTATGACTGCATCAATTGGGAGACGTTTCAGACGTGCGCTCCATTGTCATTTTTTAATTTCATATCAGAACGCAAAATAAACTAGGAGCATGCAATGACTTGGTCAGTGAAGTCATGAAGTTACCAAAAAGGTGATTAAAGCTGGCTTAAAACTGTGCGTGCATGTAATATATTATATATGAGTCACATGGTCTCCATCATCTTAACACACAGGATTCAGCTCATCAGCTCATCAATAGAGAAGTGGGTCAGAACAGAGTTGAGAGAACATCTGATGCATGTCAGATCCACGTCACGTTCAGCAGCAGCTCTTAAAGTGATAGCTGCCAAATAATCGATTAACCCGCTGCTGAGGTTTGTTCCTCAGAGGACAACGAAAAAAGAGGAAATTATCACTTTTACGGATTCATCTGTTTTTAATTTAGAAATTAGTGTTAACTTTATTCAAATGTGCTGAAGAGCACAGGTATGACATTTATTATAGGAGCAGATTGTTTAAAGTTCACTTTAATAAGAAGTTATTTTTTAAAGTCTAATGAATGGTCAGATTGATAGCTCTCCATTATACTGTAATGTTGAATGGCTAGTCACTGGTTAAATATAAGGGGGGAGGGGGGGGATATTTATAGCAAAATCAGTATTAACTGGTATCAGTGAGGTTAATATAATATATGCAGATATTAAAATAAAAATGTGTAATTAAAAATTATAATATATATATATATATATACGTGAGCATGTCATAAGTTGTGTGATTATTTCTGCATGTGTGTGTTTTTCATCTGTTGAATCCTGTAGGAAATGAAGCGATCATGTTTTGTTGATATTGCTGTAATATAACTTTATTCATCTGATTAGCCTTTATAATTTAATCATGTTTCACACATTAGCATTCGAGAGACTGTGATTGATTTTAAATCAGAGAAACATTGCTTTAGTTTACACACACACACACACACTCACTCCCTCACAAACACGCACACACACACACACACACACTCTCTCACACACACACTCAATCAGACACACATTCTCTCTCACACACACACACAAACACACACACACTCACTCAGACACACACTCTCTCACACACAAACACACACACACACACACTCCCACACACACACACACACACACACACACACACACACACACACACACACTCCCTCACACACACACACACACACACACACACACACTCTTGGACTGGTTCCTGAGTGAATCATCTGTGTTTAATGAATGAAGTTCACAGATTGTAAACAGCAGCTTCGTTTATCTGATCATGTGATCGATTCAGTTAGTGTCTCGTTTAATGTATAAATTAAATCCGGTGTGTAAATGAGTTTGCAGTTCTTGTCCCTCGGTTGTGTTCATCTAACTAATCAGAGTTTGTGAAGAAGCAGACGCTCGTCTGTGTTTTATCTGGTAGATACAGATCAATAAAGTGTTGGTGACTCTTCAGCTATTATTACCTGAATCTCACGTCATGAATCAGTCTTATACAGTACAGAGTGGGACAGGACAGGTATGTTTACATAATAAAGTCAAAATCTACTGATATGCCTTTTTCTTTCTTCAGTGGAACCTAAAAGAAAAATGAAATGTGGTTTTGTTGAAAGTTTTTGAGCTCCAGTGTCATTCAGATTTCCATAGAAGAAAGACATTTTTGGCCGAAGTATTGTTTTAAAATGTGTTTATTTGAGAGCAGGGTCTTAAGTGTCTAATGAAGTGAGTATTTTGACATAAGGACATCAGATTACTGTAAGATTATAACTTGTTGCAAGTCTTTGTACGTGTTTTGCTGTATTTGAGCAGTGTGTAAAATCATAATGGTTGGTGTAATGACTGTCAGTGAGAGGTTTGAGATGTTTGTTAAAAATAGCAGAATAAAGACATTCATATCCATCATTTGATTACTGCATTTATACATTTATACCCTTATTAAACTCTTTTGTAGAATATCTAAAGTACATCGGCTGTAAATGAGTATTTCAATCAATCATTTACAGTACGACCAGGAACATCAATCATCATAATTTTTTGTTAGGCAATGATTTTTCTATCAGTTTTAGTCAAGTTTAACTAAAGAAGATGAGAAATTACCATTTTGAATCCAGTTTGAGTATAATAATATTATTAATAATAAGCATTTTACTCAGAAAAAACTAAACAACAACAACATTGTGTCAATACAGTAAAATTACATTTTGAGAGGAGAAAAGATAAGTTGTGTGTAGACTATATTTTATTATTACATTCAGAAATAATAGAGTAAAATATCAGTAAATGAATCAAAATGCTTGCAAACATTATAAACACATTTTACCCTTTAACGTTGGCTGTACAAAAAGTACACTTTTACTATATTAAAACCATGGTTAATTATCTTAAGAGATTTGTGTTTGTGTATACTGTGTGTGTGTATGTTCTCCTAACAAAATGAAGCGTGTGCAGCTCGTATTTCTGCTCAAAATCAACAGGTAAAATGAGAAATTGTATTTTTGCTTTAAATAAAATAAAGCTTCTTTTAAGGTTTTTGCATTCTGTTATCCATCAAACACGAGTCTGCAAAAATTATTATTTAAATGTAAAAAATAATCAAAGAAAAACAAATAAATAAAAATATATTTTACTTTAAATTAGATTTTTGCATTATGATGATGTCTATACACTGTAGTCTGAAAAGATAATATATTCAATTGCTAAATATTTTAATTTGTAAAAAAAAAAAAAGAAAAAAGGAAATTAAAAAATTCGCAGACAGATGATTTTCATTACTGTATTACATGAGAAAATAGTGAGAAAAAAATGAGAATTTGAAGTTTAATTGTCTTGAACAGGATGCATAATGCAAAACTCCTGAAAACAGGCATTTTTGTTAAAAGCTTATTTCATTTTTTTTTCATGAATGTTTTACATGATAAATAATGAAAAAAATAATGAGATTTTAAGGTTTAATTGTCATAAACATGAGCAAAACTAATTAAATTTTTTAGTGGAAGCTCATTTTGTTTACTTTGTTCACATCACAATATTTTCACTACAGCATTACATGAGAAATAATAATAAATAATAATGAGAAATTGGATTGTAGTGTCATGCGATGCACATTGCAAAACATTCGATGGCCCTAAACATAGGCTTCATTTCTTGTAAAATCTAATGTGTTAAATTTGATATTTTATTTTCTCTGTGGTTTGTCCGAGCTGTTCAGAGCCGTTCAGAGCTGTCTTGTGTCCAGTTCTCCTCATTAGCGTGTCTGACCCTCATATCTCCACAGCAATGCTTTTCATGCTTTCTGCTCTTCTCTTCATAAATGGATCCTAATCACTTACAGTCATGATACACTGATTCTTTCTCTCACAATGCTTGCTGTGTTTATTCATTTATCTCTGTGGGAAACTGAACCTGGTTTCAGTCACGATCTGTTTTGCTTCCATAACATTATGTCTCGTAGTAGACTAGTGGAAAACAAAACATCCAAAACACACATTTATAGCACCATAGCACAGAAACTGCACATGTTAAAATTACAAATGACCTGCTTCTTGCGTCAGATCAAGGCTGCATCTCATTGCTAGTCTTACTTGATCTTAGTGCTGCGTTTGACACCATAGATCATGACATACTCATAGATCGATTACAAAACTATACACGTATTCAAGGGCAGGCTAAGATGGTTTAGATCGTACCTGTCCGATTGCTACCATTTTGTTTATTTAAATGGGGAGACATCTCATTTATCATCAGTAAAATATGGAGTGCCACAAGGATCCGTCCTAGGTCCCCTTCTATTTTCAATATACAATGTTGCCCCTTGGTAATATTATTAGAAAATATTGACAGTATTTTCTGATTTATGAAGAGATATTTTTTGCTATATATTTATATATATTTTTTTTAATGTGATATACTAAATGTATCTGTATATGATTCCATTCATGCATATTGTTTGGAGTCATATATTACATGCATTACATTATAAAATCAGTTACTTTTTTTTAAGTAACTATTAAAGTAACGCATTACTTTAAAATGTACAATGAATTATAGAATAAATTACTTTTTCAAATAAGTAACATGCATGAGGATTGTTAATTCCATTTTTGTTAAAGGGCCTTTACATTTGACAAAAATATAACTTTTGTTATTATAAACAAATAAGCAAGCCTAGCTCAGGTGGGAAAAAGTAACGCAAAAGTAATGCATTACATAAAAAGAAACTAAGTAACACTTTCATAACACAATATTGTGATGCATTACTTAACCTACTATAACGCTGTTCAGGAAACAAAAGATTCTTTATATTAGTGGAATTTTTTTTTTAGATTATTAAAAAGTTCTTTAAAAATGGTTCTGTTAAAAAAAAAACACTAAAAGGAAAACAGAATGGATCTTCTATGGCATTGCTGCTAAAACATTCCCTGGAAGCTTTATTTTTAAAAGTGTAACTTTAACTGGAAAATACAGTAAAAATGCATGATTAAAAACCCTTTTAATTGATTAACTATAATATCCCTTACTACTTACTGTAAAAAAAAACTGAAAGAGATCTAATGGGCAATTTTATGTAAATATACAGTAAAATACTGTTAAATGTATGTTTTTTTTAAGTTGGTGACATTTACGGTAGAAAACTGTACATTGATCTGTATACATTTTTTATTATATATTTTAACAGTAAAACTTTATAATTGCTATGAAGAAACCTTGTCATTAATTAACGTTAAAGAAAGATAGAAATAGAAATAGGACACTTCATAGTAAACTATAACATGTCTTTGGAAGTGAAAAAGAATAATCTTAAAAAGTCTTTATTTACAGTAAAATTGTTATTGACATTCTTAGCTCACATTTAATTTTTATAAATTTTTCTTGTCAGTTCTGTTCATCAGGGTCGTATGTTACAGCTTATATTGTTAAATGAATGTTTCTTGTATTATTTTAGTTTGTCCATGACAGTGTTTGTATTGGTGTTTATGACACCTTATACGGTGGAATTTTTACTTCTAAAAATCTTTAATCACTGTGGTATTTTTTTTTTTAATTTTACCACCGTTGTTTTTGTATTTCAGAAAGGTTTTTAAAAATATTATTTTTGATCATAAAATAAAAGTTGTAGAATATATATAATTCAGGATAATCTGAAAATTTTATGTTGCTACCTTTTTCTTCTTCCATTTTTTTTTCAGTAATGTTTAGGAATCCACAGTCACTTTATTTGTACCATAAAACTTAACATTTTCACTTCTTAGAGCCCAAGAAATGTCCATATTTATAGTTCTCTATCTTTAGCTTTCGACTAATCAGACGTCTTCCAGGAGAAATGAACTGGACAGTACCTTCACCGCTTGATCTTAACCAGACTACAAGACAAGACAAGACTTTTCTGTCCAAGTGAAGCTCGATCCCATCAGACGAGTCTCTCTGTAGTCGGCTGTTGTGTTGCTTTCTTTCATTCCCAGTGAAATACAGATAATCACGAAGCCCAGTGTGTGAAGCAGCATCTTTACAGAAGAGTCTGCAGGCTCAGAGGAAGATCAGACCCTCCTCATCCTCACTTTTAACGATCTGAACGGTGAGGAATCATGTTTTCAGTCAATACTGGGCTGAATTATGTGGATGTTACGTGTCATTCCCTGTTTAATTCCGCCGTCGCCATGACAACCGCATCAGCACCGCCTCAGCTAAGAGCATCACTCGTTCAGACTCCAGGTGTGTTTGGATGGCTATTATCGCAGTCAAGATGAATCAGAAGGATGTGTTTTAACAGACTCTGAAAGTGTTTCTGCACGCGTGTATGACAGAAACATCTCTCTGTGGCTCTGGTGAAGCATCAGCATTTTCTGCTTAATTAATCCTGTATGTTGTGTGAGTTTGTGCTTCAGACGTTCAGCTCTTAAGCAGCTTTACAGAGACACATTTCAGCAGTTTTCTGCTTCAGTCGTTTCTAAATCTCTTCCTGAAAACATCTCACAAATTCACTTTCATCTGGTTCAATCTCCCAGCTAACAAAAATGTTCTAAGAACGTTCCCATTACGTTATGAAAATGTTATTTCTGAATGTTCAAAATGTCTGTTTTATGTTTTAAAAACATTTTATTTTGGTTATGAGAGAACTAAGGGAATGTTACATTGTATCATTTTGCAGACATCATGGGAATGTTCTGAAACAATTAGGAGCATAAAAAACACACGTTAGATGAACGTCCGACTAAAATGGGATTGAACAAAGGTTCTATTAACATTTATAACTTTAATCATTAGAGGGCACAGCAAAAAGTGATTTTTACATGCACTCTGATGTAAGATATGAAGAGATACTGATCCAAATCTTTGTCTTAAAATGAGAACAAATATCTGTGTTTTTTTTTTTTAGCTCAAAGGCTGATATTTGTTCTGGTTTTAAGCACAAGCTCCCTTTATTTGGATTTGTTTCTCTGCTGATCTTCTGTTATTGAGCATCTCGAGCAAATGCATCTTGATTTAAGAATTTGTGATAAAAAACAAGACAAAAGTACTTAGGAAGAGCATGAATTTGTGGAGTGAAATATAACCAAGTTTTCTCATTTTTATCAGCATTTAGAACAAGCTTTTATCTTCATATTTTCCATTTTTATTTTAATTATAAGGTGTTAGTCATTTTTTGTTCTGTTTGTTTTTTGTCCTTTTTTATGTCTTATTTTTAAAATACATATATTTATTTAATTAAATTTTGACTTATTTTAGTACATAAACTTTAGATGTCAAATTAAAATTATAGATGTCACCTTGACAACTATCTATATAATAAATAAATAAATAAATAATTATATATATATACTTTCAGTTTGCAATTGCATTTTACATTTAATTTGAGTGGAATATCACTGTTCTGAAGTCACATGACGACTGATATCCCTCTCAATCTCGTTCATGTTTCTCCAGAGAAACGTTTCGACAGATTTGACATTAATTATTTCAAGCGCTGTCGTTTGTCTAGTTTTATGACTGATTTTAACAGCCTCAGAGGAGATGGTGCTGATGCGGTTTCCATGCCAACAGGCTGTTTGTTTTCTACTAATAATGATTTAACTCCTATATCAGGCTCTCAGAATTATAATTATTAGCTGTTATCAAAATTTAATTTCGGCTAAATAGTAAATACAATAGATTTTGTGTGTGTGTTCCTCTGTCATGTCTAAAGACTCTGTACGTGTGTGTGTGTGTGTGTGTGTGTGTGTGTCTGAAGGCTTCTCCATTAGCTGAGCTGTGCAGACTTGCCGGTGTGTGTTGACCTCTGTTATTAGCTGTGCATTAGACTGGAAGACAGGCAGAGAAATCTGAGCCGGCCTCACACACACACACACACACACACACACACTGCCAATTGGATGCCTGTAATTCCTGCGCTTCTCCCGGAATCAATACAAGTCCTGCAGGCCATCTGCCTCTCAGCAAACACACACACACACACACACACACACACACACACACACACACACACACACACACATCCTGTTAACATCATAAAAGCGCTTCAGAAACGCTTCTTGAAATTCCTAGAACAGCACATCATGTTCAGATCATCAGCTGTGTTTTGATGATGTCATACTCTGAGATCATTTAAAGCTTTGATTCGTCATTCAGACAGTTCCTGCCTCCACAGACTGAACCGATCACATCACAACTGATGACTGAAGACGGAACAATCATCAGAACGTGAAGTGGTTTCTCATCATGGCCCTGGTGAACTGTCTCTGTAGGATCTTCTGTCTTTCAGCTCATTGCAGTCGGTCAGAAGCTCCAATCTTTAGTTACTTGCATCTCATGCAAATGGAGCATTCCCAAGTAAACATATAAGTTCAGCAAACGTTAAACATTCTGAAAATGCACAAACACGTTACTTATGCATCATTCATGCAACGTTTCATTGTTGGATGCTCATCTAAAGTTGCTTCTTGTTTCAGAGAACATTCAAAAGTAACATTTCAATAATATTTGGTAGAATGCAATGTTCCCTTAACGTCGTCGTTCACATAACCAAAATACAACGCTGAAAACACTGGATGCTTTGAATGTTCAGAGATTGGATTATGTTGGTATGTTGGTTAAAAGAGAACATTCAAATGTAACGTTCCCATAAAGTTTTCGGAATGATACAACGGAATGTTTCCTTTAAATTTGAATAACCAATTTTTTTTTTTTTTTTTTATACAATTTTTATTAGATAATGTCAGTTTGTTAGATTTTGTTAGGATTGGATTTCCTGCATGGATTTGGATCTGTATGGTAATGATTTTTTTATCATTCATTAACTTATAAGGACTATATTTTGATGTTTATTGCTATATATGCTTCTTTCCCCTACTATCTCTCGGAGCGTCTGATGATATAATTGCATCTGGTCGTCTGGAGCTGGTTTTGCAGTATGTGTGTCAGATGTTTCTCCAGATGCCCGAGAGGGTGTCAGTGATGTGAGATAATCAGACATAAGAGAGAGCGCTTGTGTTGTGTTGTGTTTGTATTGAAGCATCATAACACTCAATCTGTCACGAGTCTCGCTGTGAGCTTTGACATTTATATGTGAGACGCTTCACAAACTCTCATCTGTGTGTGTTTGAAATCAGGGTCCTACCTTTGGTTCGATATACTGAAGGCCATAAACGTTCCTAAATAGTCGACTAATCATTTATTTTAAGAGGTCTTAAATTTAAAACGGTCACTATGTGATTATTACACTTCAAATGGGTTTGGTTCAATGAAATAAATATGAGTCTTGCACATTTTAATGTTCGAGTAGTATAGCATATACATTTCAAAATAAGAGTCCTGGTGTATTCCTGGCTTGTTTATTATTAGTCCCTCGTTGCACAATAAAATATTTTATTTTTGGCTAATATTGGTATTTTGGTTCCTGTATTTCTCTTCTACTTTTGACTAAGCAGCTGAAAGTGGTGAAGAACAGATATTTCAAAATAAGGGTCTTAGTGTATTTCAAGCTTGTTTATGATTGAAAGTGCCTAATTATGCATGAAATATTCAGTTTTTGGCTAATATTGGTATTTTGGTTCCCATATTTCTCACCTCTTTTTGAATAAGTAGCCGAAAGTAGTGAAGCATATACATTTCAAAATAAGAGTCTTTGTGTTTTCCTGGCTTGTTTATTATTAAATCCTTCATTCAAATAAAATATTTTATTTTTGGTTGGTATTGGTATTTTTGTTACCATATTTTTCTCATCTTTTTGAATGAGCAGCTGGAAGTAGTAGAGCAAATGCATTTCAAAATAAAAGTCCCTGTGTATTTTGGACCTATTAGTGATTAAAAGCCCCTCATTAATCATCTAAAAGCTGATATTTAATTCAGTGTAAACCCTTGTATTTTCTCTATGATCTGATCTCTCTATTTTATATATTTTTTATATCATAACAATTTAATATTTTTAACAATAGCACTGGTTTTCTCTGAAACATTACAAATCTTTGGTTATGTAAATGTTAAATGAACATTTCATTTATTTCCAGCTGAAATGAATGTGGACAGATGCTCTAAGCATCGACAGCTCAAACCAAAGGTGAAGATCTTACATCTCAACTATCACATGACTCTAGAAGTATCTCTTTAATCTTGTTTTTTATAGACATGGTTTAAACTCTTTCTCCTCCTGTTTTTCACTGAACCAACAGCAAACAGATTCAGAAACCACATAATGCTCAGTACTTTTCATTTTTGCATGAACTATTCTTTTAGCTATAACCACAAACTAGAGAGAAAAAGAGCTTTGGTAACCTATGTAGATACTTTATCCGGATAGATGGATTCTAAAATATATGTTTACCTTATAGACAACATTGCTTTGCATTGTTAGATGCCAGTGTTTCCTGTCCTAGCTATGCAAAGATTTGATTTCTAAAACAATATCATATTAAACTATTTCTCGTGATGGTTTTAAATCTGTATTTAACCTCAGATTGATCTCAAAGTGTCACGATAGGTATTGGGGAAAAACACAAAGAGAGGGTAGATCCAAATGCAGGTAAGGGTTTTATTTAAACAGAGGGGTAAATACAAAATAAACAGTCATGAGAGACAAATCAAACAAAAAGGGAACCGGATGAAACGGGGAACTCGGAAGAACGGAAAGGTAGAGGAAGTCTGGTGGAACGAGAGAATGAGACACATAGGGTAAGACAAAGCAAGACTGATGGACCTGAAACACAATGACATCAGACAAGGACTCCGTGACATAGACTAAGACAGACTGGGTATTTATACACAGAAGGATAATTGGGAAACAGGAGACAGGTGGGGTGAACAATCAATCAGGTAACAAGGAGGAAGGTGACCATATAAGGGAACAGGAAGTGATCTGGGACAGGCACCGTGAGAAGGAGGACATCTAGTGGAACCCCGGGGAACAACAACCCAGACACTGTGACAGTACCCCCCCTCTACGGAGCGGCTACCAGACGCTTAAAGACAAAACATGACACAGAGACCAGGAGGGAGGCGGACAGGTGGAGGCTCAGGGGGAGGGACGGAGGGCCAGAAAAGGAACATATGGGGGACAAACACCAGAAATGATACATAAAACCGGGAGATCAGGAGGGAGGAGGACCGGAGGAGGTACAGGGGGAGGGACGGAGGGCCAGACTAAACTAAAGAGAACAGACAGAAACAGAACTCAAAAAACACAAAACATAAGTCCATGAAGGACATGTTGAGGCGTCCACTAGGACGGAGCAGATGACCACCACAGCCGTGTGGTCAAGGCCAGAGCCCTCCAGGGCGGAGCGGAAGACCACCACGTCTCTGTGGTCGAGGCCGGAGTCCACCAGGTCGGAGCAGAAGACCACCACGTCCTCATGGTCATCACCAGAGTCCCCCAGGGTGGAGCGGACGACCACCACGTCCTCGTGGTCACCGCCAGAGTCCCCCAGGGCGGAGCGGATGACCACCACGTCCTCGTGGTCACCGCCAGAGTCTCCCAGGGCGGAGCCGAAGACCACCACGGCCTTGTGGTCACCGCCTCGGGAACTGTAACGGACACCGCCTCGGGAACAACCTCGGGCACCGCCTCGGGAACAACCTCGGGCACCGCCTCGGGAACAACCTCGGGCACCGCCTCGGGAACAGCATCGGGCTCCGCCTCGGGAACAGCATCGGGCACCGCCTCGGGAACTGCATCGGGCACCGCCTCGGGAACGACCTCGGCCTCGGGAACAGCATCGGGCACCGCCTCGGGAACTGCATCGGGCTCCGCCTCGGGAACAGCATCGGGCTCCGCCTCGGGAACAGCATCGGGCTCCGCCTCGGGAACTGCATCGAGCACCGCCTCGGGAACTGCATCGGGCACCGCCTCGGGAACTGCATCGGGCACCGCCTCGGAAACAGCATCGGGCACCGCCTCGGGAACTGCATCGGGCTCCGCCTCGGGAACTGCATCGGGCTCCGCCTCGGAAACTGCATCGGGCTCCGTCTCGGAAACTGCATCGGGCTCCGCCTCGGGAACTGCATCGGGCACCGCCTCGGGAACTGCATCGGGCACCGCCTCGGGAACTGCATCGGGCTCCGCCTCGGGAACTGCATCGGGCTCCGCCTCGGGAACTGCATCGGGCTCCGCCTCGGGAACTGCATCGGGCACCGCCTCGGGAACTGCATCGGGCTCCGCCTCGGGAACTGCCTCGGCCTCGGGAACAGCATCGGGCACCGCCTCGGGAACAGCATCGGGCTCCGCCTCGGGAACTGCATCGGGCTCCGCCTCGGGAACTGCATCGGGCTCCGCCTCGGGAACTGCATCGGGCTCCGCCTCGGGAACTGCATCGGGCTCCGCCTCGGGAACTGCATCGGGCACCGCCTCGGGAACTGCATCGGGCACCGCCTCGGGAACTGCATCGGGCTCCGCCTCGGGAACTGCATCGGGCTCCGCCTCGGGAACTGCATAGGGCACCGCCTCGGAAACAGCATCGGGCACCGCCTCGGGAACTGCATCGGGAACTGCATCGGGAACTGCATCGGGCACCGCCTCGGGAACTGCATCGGGCACCGCCTCGGGAACTGCATCGGGCACCGCCTCGGGAACTGCATCGGGCACCGCCTCGGGAACGACCTCGGCCTCGGGAACAGCATCGGGCACCGCCTCGGGAACAGCATCGGGCACCGCCTCGGGAACTGCATCGGGCTCCGCCTCGGGAACAGCATCGGGCTCCGCCTCGGGAACAGCATCGGGCTCCGCCTCGGGAACTGCATCGGGCACCGCCTCGGAAACTGCATCGGGCACCGCCTCGGAAACTGCATCGGGCACCGCCTCGGAAACTGCATCGGGCACCGCCTCGGGAACTGCATCGAGCACCGCCTCGGGAACTGCATCGGGCTCCGCCTCGGGAACTGCATCGGGCACCGCCTCGGGAACTGCATCGGGCTTCGCCTCGGGAACTGCATCGGGCACCGCCTCGGGAACTGCATCGGGCACCGCCTCGGAAACAGCATCGGGCACCGCCTCGGGAACTGCATCGGGCACCGCCTCGGGAACTGCATCGGGCACCGCCTCGGGAACTGCATCGGGCACCGCCTCGGAAACAGCATCGGGCACCGCCTCGGGCACCGCCTCGGGAACTGCATCGGGCACCGCCTCGGAAACAGCATCGGGCACCGCCTCGGGAACTGCATCGGGCACCGCCTCGGGAACTGCATCGGGCACCGCCTCGGGAACAGCCTCGGGCACCGCCTCGGGAACTGCCTCGGGCTCCGCCTCGGGAACAGCAGCTGCCTGTCTCCTCCTCCGCCCTCTACGATGGGGAGTCGGTGGCGTTGAGTCGGCCATCTTGTGCTGTGGTGCTGGGCTGGCGGCCATCTTGGGCTGTGACGCTAGGTTGGCGGCCATCTTGGGCTGTGGGGCTGGGCTGGTGGCCATCTTGGGTTGTGGGGCTGGGTTGGCGTCCATCCTGTGCTGTGGGGTTGGGCTGGCGCCCATCTTGTGCTGTGGGGCTGAGCTGGCAGCCTTGTCTGGACACTCTGGTGTGGTTGTTGCATCCCACTGGGCACGATGGTGCAGGTAATTGGTAAACCCCCAAAAGTCCAGTATCTCTAACCCCTTCATCTCCCATGAAGGTAAAGGATCATCCAGGCAATTATTAAATAAATCCTTTAGTGCTGCATCATTGTAACCTAGCCCGACTGCCATAGTCCAAAACAATTGCGCCAGGCCACCCACCTCACTTCCCTCTTGATGAAGGGTGATTAAGTTCTGGTATCTCCCCCTCCGTTCCTCCATGGTGGCTGGGGAACCGATTCGAAATCCCACACCGCTGGATCTAGGCATGACGGAGTCCTTCTGTCACGATAGGTATTGGGGAAAAACACAAAGAGAGGGTAGATCCAAATGCAGGTAAGGGTTTTATTTAAACAGAGGGGTAAATACAAAATAAACAGTCATGAGAGACAAATCAAACAAAAAGGGAACCGGATGAAACGGGGAACTCGGAAGAACGGAAAGGTAGAGGAAGTCTGGTGGAACGAGAGAATGAGACACATAGGGTAAGACAAAGCAAGACTGATGGACCTGAAACACAATGACATCAGACAAGGACTCCGTGACATAGACTAAGACAGACTGGGTATTTATACACAGAAGGATAATTGGGAAACAGGAGACAGGTGGGGTGAACAATCAATCAGGTAACAAGGAGGAAGGTGACCATATAAGGGAACAGGAAGTGATCTGGGACAGGCACCGTGAGAAGGAGGACATCTAGTGGAACCCCGGGGAACAACAACCCAGACACTGTGACACAAAGTAAGTCTGGTTTTTTCTTACTGCTGAAAATAAGATCATTCACTGTGAATCTGTTTTTAATCTTCACCATAGTTACAATAAAAACTGATCTTGACTTTATCCTCTGGTTATTTTGGGAAAAAACACTAGGGTTGCGTTTTCACCCATAACTATAACTCTTTATTTCCAAAGTAACTTTCCCAACATTGACCAACATTAAGAGATCATTTCAGAAATAATGTTTTTGTGACTTTATGGGAATGTTAGCAAAACACACACACACACACACACAGGAAACTTTCAGCATTTTTAGATTTCCAATAAAATAACATTTAGTATGTTTTTTAATCCGTTTGAATTACATGGACACAGGATGTGGACATAAATCACCTTCACATTGTAATACCTGTGTCATACCCATTGTGTAAATTTGTATAATCATAAACCACATGAACATGCACACACACACACACACACACACACACACACTCGCACGCGGATCTATTACAGAACAAGCCCAACCCAGAGAGAGAGAGAGAGAGAGAGAGAGAGAGAGAGAGAGAGATCATCATCAGCATCCTCTCCGCTCTCTTACCGGCAGCGGGAAACCTCTTCCTCCTCCTCATCCTCCTCTTCCTCTTCTTCAGCGCGATCCGTCGGTACCGGCGTCCGCGGCGCGATGCGCGATGGGTCAGGCGTGCGGACACTCGCTGCTCTGCCGTAGCCAGCAGTACCGGACCCCGGTGACGGCCGAACTGTGAGTACCGAACCGATCTCTGATCAAAGACGCGACGCGACGCTATACCGGTGGACGAGAACCGCGCGTTGCGGTCGCGTCGCGTCGCGTCTGTTGTGCGCATTGATCAGATCTTCATGATTTCACTCTCGGATTGATCAGAAGCGGATTCACACACGTGTTCACTCACTACGATCATGTCGAGTGTGGTACATACTCGTACTATACTCAAAGTTCCTTCATCCGGGTAGTGTCCAGAGTATTACCATGGTACTTTACTGTGAGTGTTGATCTCTGAGAGCAGACTTCAGTCTCTTGTGAAATCTGAGCACAGTTCTCAGGTGGACAGGTAGAAATATTAGAGATGATGTGTGGAATATATTCGTGTGTCACAGCGATCATCTGGTCTGCAGTGATTATATAAATCCAGTGATGGTGTGTTGATTTGATTCATATGGCGTTTTAGAATTAATTCATGCCTTAAATAAGATTACATTTTCGTGATATTTAATCTAGATTGATTTCTTTTTAGTTTTAAGAGTTGAAAGTGCTTTTGTCATTTTATTACTTTTTTATTTTGACTATTGTTTATTTTTTATTATTAAGCTTTTAAGTTTAGCTTTATTAATTTTGTTATGTGCTTTTGTCATTTTAGTATGTGCGTTTATTTTTATATTGTCAGATTTATTTTTTACATTGTAGCTTTAATGATTTTGTATTGAACTTTTGTCATTTTTGATATTATTTTATTTATATTTGTAAGATATGTTTATTTGGCTTAAGTGTATTTATTTAAATTTCAGTTTAATAATCCTACTACTTAGGGTTAGGGTTAGACTTAAACTTATTGTAATTAGTTGTAATTAGTTTATTTTTTTCTACCTGTTCTTTTAATCAACACAGAAGAAGAAGGAGACAAGTGCAGGATAATAGTTTTTTTGTGTGTGTGTGTGTGTTAGTGAGTGTGTGTGTGTGTGTGTGTGAGTGTGTGAGCGTGTGTTAGTGTGAGTGTGTGTGTGTGTGGGAGCATGTGTGAGTGTGTGTGTGTGTGTTAGTGTGTGTGTGTTAGTGAGTGTGTGAGCGTGTGTGTGTGTGAGTGTGTAAGTGTGTGAGTGTGTGTTAGTGAGTGTGTGTGTGTGAGAGTGTGTGTGTGTGTGTGTGTGTGTGAGCGTGTGTTAGTGTGTGTGTAAGTGTGTGAGTGAGTGAGTGTGTGTGTGTGTGTGTGTGAGTGTGTGTGTGTGTGTGTGTTAGTGAGTGTGTGTGTGTGTGTGTTAGTGAGTGTGTGAGCGTGTGTGTGTGTGAGTGTGTAAGTGTGTGAGTGTTTGTTAGTGAGTGTGTGAGCGTGTGTTAGTGTGTGTGTAAGTGTGTGAGTGAGTGAGTGTGTGTGTGTGTGTGAGTGTGTGTGTGTGTGTGTGTTAGTGAGTGTGTGTGTGTTAGTGAGTGTGTGAGCGTGTGTGTGTGTGTGTGTAAGTGTGTGAGTGTGTGAGTGTGTGTGTGTGTGTGTGAGTGTGTGTGTGTGTGAGTGTTTGTTAGTGAGTGTGTGAGCGTGTGTTAGTGTGTGTGTAAGTGTGTGAGTGTGTGAGTGTGTGTGTGTGTGTGAGTGTGTGTGTGTGTGTGTGGGTGAGTGTGTGAGAGTGTGTGTGTGTGAGTGAGTGTGTGTGTGTGTGTGTGTGTGTGTGTGTGTGTAAGTGTGTGAGTGTGTGTGTGTGTGTGTGTAAGTGTGTGAGTGTGTGTGTGTGTGAGTGTGTGTGTGTGTGTGTGTGTGAGAGAGAGTGAGTGTGTGTGTGTGTGTGTGTGTGTGTGAGTGTGTGTGTGTGTGTGTGTGTGTTAGTGAGTGAGTGTGTGTGTGTTAGTGAGTGAGTGTGTGTGAGTGTGTGTGTGTGTGTGTGTGTGTATAATTGTGGCAGGTGTGTCTCTGTTCTAAAGTTTATTCTCAGCAGAACTCCACACAAAGCTGGTATCAGCAGAGAGAATGAATCATCTGTGTTTCTGAGTCTATTTTTGTCGCTGCTGCTCACGTTTCTGAAACTATATCTCGCTCGCTTTGCTGTTCTCGTGTTCATTTGATAAGTTGAGGAGCTTTGCATCCATCAGCGTGTTTAAAGTCAACGTGAACTGAGCTTTGAGTCTTTTACTTTCTTAACTCGTGTTCCTGGTCTTACTGTGATGGATTCAGCAGCATGGTATTATTCTAGAGACACAAGTTTATCTCACATCACGTTTCAGCATCCAGCTGTTCACTGATGGATAAAACCAAGTCCCACTTTACACTGAATCCTCGTCAAATATCCTTAAAACATTACAGAAGTAAAAACCAAACAAGTGTTTCATTGTGACTGTAGATATAAAGGTTTGAGGTTCCTGTCGTTCATTTCTAACTGTCCTCATCTACTCTGTGACGACACTGAAGACTGGAGGAATGATGCTGAAAATACAACGGAGCATCACAGAAATAAATTACACTTTAACACAGATTCACACAGAAAACAGCTGATTTAAATCATAATAATATATCACTTTTTCTACTGTATTTTTTTATCAAATAAATGCAACTTTGATGAGCAGAAGAGACTTCTTTCTAAAACATTGAAAAATCATTGTTTCTAAACTTTTGACAGGCATTATACAGTATATATCTGAGTTTAAAATAAAGACATTTAATCAAGATTAAGTTTTGTGTTAATGTAAATGTGTTCCTGTAGCTCAAGTGGTAGAGCATTGCTTTAACAAGCGCAAGGTTGTGGGGAACACATGATAGGAGAAAACTGTTGTTTAAAAGCATCTGCCCAATGCATAATTTTAATATAATTTAAATGTCTCTTTAGGGTCCCGGAACAGATTTAACAGGATCGTGATGAAATATAATAGAGAAAAAGTTGTGAAAGTATGAACAAAAGATCTCTCTTTATCTCTCCCTCTCTGTTCCACCCACACACTCATTTCCACAGCTTTCCACTTTATAAAGAGCCCCTTCACACACACACACACACACACACACACACACACACACACTTGGGGGCTCTTGTACTCTGCAGGATGCATAAGTGTGTGTGTGTGTGTGTGTGTGTGTGTGTGTGTGTGTGAGGGCGTTCCACCCCACAGCGCAGTGTGATGGCAGTGCCTTCACCTCTCTTTCATCCACACTACACACATTTATCAGAGTGTTTGTGTGTGTATACGAGTGTGTGTGTGTTGTTATTGGTTTTCGGCTGCCAGTGTCAGAGTGTTTTTACAGCTGAAGTGTGTGAGTGTTTCACAGCTGCCTGTGCATCAGTGTAAAAGAGATATTGTTTCCTGTGATGCTGGTCATTATGACACAGAAATGCTCCTGACAGCATCAGAATGCAGCTCTGTGATGATGATGATGATGATGATGATGTCGTCTGTCCGTCATGATGTTGCCGTGGAGACCAGATGAGGTTATTAGGGGCGAGAGAATGAGAAACTGTTCCAGATCCAGCGCTCGGGTCACTGCACATCGCTCATGAATCGTAGCATTGTAGAAAACAGAAGAACAACACGTCTGAGCCGGACACTGACGCGTACAAGCACCCACATTTACATGTCAACACCTAATCAACATTCAGAGACTTAGTTGGGGCTTTTTGAAACTCGTTTCACATGCCGAAAGATCGTCACAGAGTCGTTTGAAAGTTAAAGTCTTAAAGGTTTGGTAGAATTTACATTGTGAGGGTCAGAGAGATGATGGGGAAATAGTTTATTAGGATTGTTTTGGTGCTGAAACATTGACTGATGAAGAAAAACCTTGACTAAAAATCTTGAAAATTGACCTGAAGGAAAAAAAAATATAAATACTGTAATGTTAGAATACAGGAGCGGATCTAGAAAAATATTGATGGAGTGGCGAGAAGGGGGCAGGAATTTTATTCGGGGTGGCAACATATGGCAGACGTATATGTACTGAATTTAGTCACAGTTATCACAGATTGATGATAAATATATGTGCACACTACAAAAGGACACAGCTATCATTTACAAACTTAATCTCATGCAATCAATGTCTTGCATTTGAAACAGTTCATATAAGGAATAAGTGACCAGACCCCATAAGCCCCACACACTCACTAATGCATACAGTATGCATCCACATGTCATTAAGAGCGTTATAAAAGATTCAGTGTTATCAATATGTCCATTTATTATAAGAAACACAAGATTTTAACAGCTAATGACATTTCCAGCTGGAGAGACTCAACTGATTTTCTACAGTTTAGTGTTAATCATCATCTAACTCAACCAGTCAAGAGCTACATTTAGCCTTAGATGTTATATGAATATGGTCCTGAAGCATAGCTTTTATTAGCTGACAATAATCATAAACAAATAAACATTATAGGCACAAATACAGATGTACTTTTAGAAACTGTTTTTGGAACAATTTGAGTCAGTTTGGGGATCGCGAATCATTTGAGTCAGTTCGGGAGCTCGTAGCAGGTTCGCGAATCATTTGAGTCAGTTCGGGAGTTCAAAGCGGGATCGCGAATCATTTGAGTCAGTTCGGGAGTTCAAAGCGGGTTCGCGAATCATTTGAATCAGTTCGAGAGTTCGGAGCGGGATCGCGAATCATTTGAATCAGTTCGGGAGTTCGGAACGGGTTCGCGAATCATTTGAATCAGTTCGAGAGTTCGGAGCGGGTTCGCGAATCATTTGAGTCAGTTCGGGAGTTCGGAGCGGGATCACGAATCATGAAAGATTCGCACTGGTAAATTTTCAAATTGGCCATAACCTTTAATTCTTTGCTGCCAACTGGGGTGGCAGCAGGGGTGGCAAGGCTTTCTTTTAGGGTGGCATTTGCCACCCTATGCCACCCTGGTAGATCCACCCCTGGTAGAATAAGAAACAAACAAAACATGAAATCAATGTTTTGTGATGTTCCGAAATTCTGGAAACTGAAAATTTTTCATCTGCAAACATTTTTGCAGGTTGTTTTTGAAAACTGTTCACTGATTGTGTTTTTTATTGTGGATAATTTTATCTTTTCAAAGTTATTTCAAATCAAACCATCTACAAAGTACGTACAGTCAAACCAACGTCTCTTCAGACACCTTCAACAGTTCTCACATTAAATCACTGTTTATTGACTATAGTTTAGAAAATGGTAATAAAATATGAGAAGAGCTCAGAGTTAAACTGTCAGAACAAATTCATCTTGATATCTTTGACAGAACGGTTTGTAATGAATTCAGCTGAATAGCTGTCAGATGTTACATTTAAGAACACAATTAGATAAAACTAATTTAGCTCAATCACCAAGCAATGCTTCATTTTGTGGTGAAAAAGATCACATTAGTAATTAAAGAAAAACACTTAAACAAAATAAGCTGTGACGATATTGATTTGTTGTTTTCACTCAATCTTCATTTTGATGATTCAGTATTGATTCTTAAATCCAAGTATCAAGCTGTGCAGTTTTCTGTTGCCTGAACAAAACTTCTTTAAATAATATTTGTAGCGTCTGCCATCCAAACATCACAAGAAGCTTTATTACTTTTGATCAACAGCTTTCAAATTCTGTCAGTTTGATCATTATTAATCTCAATGGATCACTGAATACAAATCAGAGCATAAACATAATTATATCATTAAAAAGTTGATATGGATCTTTTTGAGCATTAATTATTAAATAACTTTGATTAAATCATTATTAAATAAACTTTATTTTTAAAGATTAATAAACTATTCTTTTGTATTATTGTCAAGTGTAACTATTGGCCTTTAAGTGTTTTTTAAATCGTGTTTTTGAGATGCTATTATAGTTTTTATTAATATATTTTATTAATAGTTTTTTATATTTTATAGATTTATTTTTAAAATTAGTTTGTTGTGTGTTTTTGCCATTTTTTACGATAAATATTATTCATTTTTGCCAATTTTAGTTTATTACATCAAGTGAAATGAAATGAAAATAAGGAATATTGCCTTACCAACTGGCTGAAATCATTTACACACACACACACACACACACACATTATTGTGTGTCATTATTGTCTCCAGACTTGAGGTCAGTATGACAAAACTTGCATTTGAAGACATTTTGGGGACGTATTCAAAGGTTGCCGTGGTAACAGTGTTTGGGTCCCTCTGTCTGCCTTTCTCAGGTGCACATACACACACACACACACACACCTGAAGTGAATGCCCTCAGGCAGAGCATTCTGTGTGTGTTTTGTGCATCTTGTTGAGGAATGTATGCATTAATAATCGTGTCTTAATTGGCTTGTTTCAGTCATTAATCATGTGGCTGCATCTCTGTATGCAGTTGGCATCCGATTATTACAGAATGAAGATGATATATTATTCCCTGAGGCTGAATTAATTATTTTCATTTTTAAATAATAAATTAAAGTTGGCTAGAGTGCATCCTCTTGTTTTACCTGCTTCAGATGATCACAGATGGATCGTACAGTATGTGTGTGTTGTTTTTTCATGCACTAGTCAGTTTTGAGACTTTGGGATGTTTTTTGGCTTTTCATAATATGCTTTTTTAGACCAGTGAAAAGAAAATATATCTAAATACAAATGTAAGTGTTTATTTTATTGCACTGTATCTATATGCGCCCTATGTTTTTATTCTAATACAATCCTTTAAAGAGTTTTTTCTCCACTTCAGCATAACTTACAGTCACCAAAACTTAGAGGTTTATTTGTATCTATATTCTGAAGATATTTACTGAGGGGTTTGTCCATATATCATTCACATGCATTTTTATAACAGTTTATTTCTTAAAACACGGAAAATTAACTTTTTTCTGCCTGTTGAGAGTATTTTCTGATTTATACAGAAATAAAAAGAGTTATCCAAAATCCCCACAGTAGAAACATTTCACTCTAATATATGACCAAAATCATACAAGACTTTTGATCCTGGCTTTATCCAGTGTTCAGATTAATTCTCTAGAAATGTATATAAAGTAAAACATATTTAAATTTTAATTTGAAATAATATAAAAAAAACATGTAATTCAACAAAAGTTTGCAATTCTTAATGTAATAGAGCATCTGAGGAAGTATGATATGTATTAAATAGTTCTGTCCCCAGTTCACCATTAGTGTCTTGCTTTAAGGTGAAATACTAGAGTGAAAAACATCAACTAGAACAATTCATTTAACACAACAGAAGATCAGTTGACCTTCATTCAGCACTGAGATCCCATTGGACAATCTGAAATGGATAAGACTGTAAATCATGTCATTTAAAGGCTCATACGATGGAGAGGAGGATTTGTCCTGTGTGAACGGCTGCAGGAGGAATGTGCTGGAAGCTCATTCAGATTCCTGCTGAAACACACGGATCAGGGACAGAAGACATCTAACCGTGTCAGACTGAAGATGAGGACAGAGTCAGACGCAGCAGATGTCAAATTCACTCGTGTGCTGTTACACAAACCTGTGGATTCTGATGTCCGTGGTGTACACACCTGTAGCTTTCTCGTTTCTTTGTCTTTATCATTATTTCATGAATTTATTAATTTGTTAAGTATACATGGAATAAGTGGGGTTTATTAAATGATAAGGACCATCCGGCCAAAAGGTAAGCTTCATA
>NC_068410.1:1158283-1163283 GCF_023724105.1 Carassius gibelio | reverse complement strand
TTAGGAGTCGAAGTGTAGTGGTAAAGTGCACTTAATAGGGATTAAAGAACAGCACAGCTCGTGATTGTGTGTTAATGTGCGTGTAAAACTGACATCAGCAGTAAAGCTGCTCTTCTGTGAACTCACACACACACACACACACACACACACACACACACCTGGTGCTCGGGTGATTTTATGGAGCCACACTGACAGAGATGTGAGGGGAAAAACAATGAAAAGACCTCAGGAGGACAGAGATGGAGACTTAGAAAGGAGCGATGGAGGAGTTTTCAGGGAATTGAGTAGCGGCTGATGTTCTGGGAATGTCTAATTGAGTGACCTTCACACACACACACACACACACACACACACACACACACACAGGCTGTGCTCAAAACACATACTGCACACCAATTATTTTTCACTTTTTTTCGTGGTACATAATAAAGCCAATAAACACATGATCAGCTCATTACGTTCAGCAAATGAAGTCCAGTTCAAAACTGTTATCTTGCAATTTTGATGCATTTAGTGTAAAATACCTGAACTTCTGATGTGTGAAGATGTTAAGAATTTAGGAAAACGAGTCTTCTGGTTTCTTCATCACTCTGGAAATATAAAGTGCATTATTTGATAAAGAATTTAGATTTTTTTTTTTTTGTGAAAGAAGCTGCACACCAGTGCTGCATTTATTTGATCAAAAATACAGTAAATATTATGAAATATTCACATTTTAAACATCTGTTTTCTGTGTGTAATAAAATATAATTTATTTCTGTGATGCTCCGTTGTATTTTCAGCATCATTCCTCCAGTCTTCAGTGTCACATGATCTTCAGAAATCAGAATAATATGATGATTTACTGCTCAAGAAACATGAAGATTATTATCAGTGTTGAACAATATTTCTGTGGAAACTGTGATGCATTTTATTTTTCAACTGCATTTATTTGAAAAATAAATATTTTGTAAAATTATAAATGATCAGGTTAATGCATCCTTGATGAATAAAAGTATTCATTTCCTTCCAAAAATCTTCTTTACCCAAACTTTTGAGCAGTAGTGTAGTAGAATTTTTTTTTTCTTCTTGAGATCATAGCTTTATGATAATCTAGATTTCAGATCTGTTTATCATATTGATAGATTTCTCTCTCTTCAGTCTGATTTGTTTCGTTCACTGGGTTTAAGATCGTATCTGATGACAGACGCTGGTGTGGATCTTCAGGAGGCTGATCGTTTGTCGGATGTGATGTGATGCCGGATGTGTTTTATAGAGATGATGGAGTTTGACAGCGTTGATGAATCTGTTGTTTGTGAAAGTTGTTCTATAAACACATGAATTATTCAGAGAAAAACAAAACAGCACGTGTGTGTGTGTGTGTGTGTGTGTGTGTGTGGCAGCAGCAGCAGGTTTCTTTAGGAATGTATAATTCATAACTCAGAACAGAAGAAAGCATATGGAGTTCATGCAGTCTTTAGTAGCCCTAACACACACACACACACACACACACTCAGTGTCTCTGTCCTGGTTCATTCTGCACTTCTCTCTGTGTTTTGTTATTTATTGATGGACATACAGAATGGAGGATGAAGCAGTGGATGATGATGATGATGAAGAACTTTTCATCTGAATGTGTTTGTAATGGTTAGTATGCTGCTCAGCATCTTACTTCAGAAGTCAGTTTTATTCTTTTAAAGAACCAGCATGACACCAAAATGATCTATAATTCTAATTTACAATAATATCTTTGGATAAACATTTTGACTGGATACGTGACAACTTTTGATCATACACTTAGTTTATTTGCACACAGTAAAATGGTTCATTTCTTTGTTGCATGCTTGCATTTATTTGTGCTTTCTTATTTTAATACATTCGCTTGTTTTTCTTTCTGTCTAGTTTCTCTCTTGTTCTTTTTTCTGACTCTCTCTTGTCTTTCTGGATTATAGCTGCTCCTTCTGGGTAAGTGCTTTATGCAATCTCTGCTCTCTGACACACACACACACACACACACTCTTCTGGACTCTGAGCTGGTTTGCACACAGATATATGAATAGTCATTTGGCTTTGAGGCAGATCCGCTGGTACTTGCTCGTGTTGCTCCTGACAGTTGTGCTGATATGATAATTAGTGATGAATAATTATGAGCGCTCGTGATGAATATGGATGAGTTTACAGAGGTTTGTTGTTTTTCTCACGAGTCAAACATGTGTTTTGTTCTGTGTGATATTACAGACAATTATAATGTGGTCATAAAAACAGAATCAGCTTAATTAAACCTGGTTGGTCAGTGTGTGTGTGTGTGTGTGAAGGTCAGCTGTATATCCATCATCCATCCAGTCTCTTCCTGCGTGTTATATTCTGCTCCGCCCCTCTGACTCCAGCAGGCCTCTGATTGGCTGTTCAGTCTGTCACTCAGGAACAGAACACAAAGTGCATCTAACTTCACATAATTATGCACCATTCTAAAAGCCACCTGATTCAGATTTTTTTTTCATAATTCTGAAGGAAAAATCAGAAATGTGAGATATAAACATGTGAGAAACAAAGATTATAATTGTTAGATAAAATGTTTCAATGATTTTATTCTGTGGTGGAAACAGATTATAAATCTGGTTCTCTCTCTCTCTCTCTCTCTCTCACTCTCTCTCTCTCTCTCTATCTCTCTCTCTCTCTCACACACACACACACACACACACACACACACACACAGAGTGTGTCCCTCAGGTGTTGTGAACTGAAAGGTCACCTTCCTTTATCTGACATTTACCCTCTATGGACATTTACCCCTGGCACACACACACACACACACACGGTTATATAAACATGAATGTACACATACATTTAAATAAAGGAATGCTAATTAAGTGCACAACAGTGTGTTATGACTGAAGGACTTCTATGTTTGCATGCACGTGTTTGTGTGTGTGTGTGTGTGTGTGTGTGTGTGTGTGTGTTGAAGAAGAGAGAGAGAAACAAACAAACAGGTGTTGTAATTACCTGTCAAACCAGGTGTGTGTAGTTGTACTGATAACCTGCAGGGCATTAGTCACCAAACACACACACACACACACACACACATCAAGACAGCTCAGACAGACAGGTGGATCAGTCCATGAAATTACAATTATTACAAGAGCAAAAATGGGAAATTGGTGGCAGCAGTGTGTGTGTGTGTGTGTGTAAAACTGTAGTTTCAGGACTGAATTGACGTGAGCTGAATGTGATAAACCTGCTCGAGGGCCGTATGCTCACATCTTCACAGGTACAAATGATTCATCAAGTAAATATCTATTTTTGCTGTGCTTCTGGAGCAGTGTTGTTTTTGGCAGCCCTTTTAGTTTTAGTCTTAGTCTAAGTCTTCTGGACGAAAATGCTTTTTAGTTTTAGTCAAGTTTTAGTCAACGAAAATGCAAAAAGGTTTTAGTCGAGTTTTAGTCAATTTTAGTAAAAAACAAACAGTAGTCTTTAGCAAATTAATTTATGTTAAAAAGTATTGGAAATGGACAGGTTGTAACGAGTGTTGCAATTCATAAAACAACAGTTAACCTTAAAAGCTTTGCATAATAAACTAGACTTTCTCATGATGAGATGCAGTGCTGCCAAGCTGTACTTCATGGTCGCATTGGGCAGAAACCTTTTATCCACATATTTCAAGTTATATTTTTTCCATGAATTGATGCTCTTCTAAAATTTCAGCACATGGCCTGTTTTCACCAGTAATCACAGTAATAAAGGAATGGTTTAAAGTTTAAACAGTAAAAAAACTTTGAGCTACTACAACATTACACACAGATAAAGTGGTAACAGTGGAATCACTGTTTTACTCCAAAAAAAGCCAGGAATAAAAACATTCTTACTTTGGCAATTGTGGCTTTATTTGAGAAATTGCTAAAGTGCAATGAACAACGTGCCCAAAATATAAGCTATTGAGGAACACATACTTATGCTCTACAACTTGTGCTTCACCTTGTCTGCCAGTGCAACAAGATGCATATTATTTGTACACACAAACATCATACAACCCTGTCTAATAAAAGTGACACAACATTCAGGGATGCAAACACATGTATGGTCAAAAAAGAGAGTTATCGAAGCCCTCACCCTGCAGCAAATATCACAATTGTATTTATTTATTTTTATTTTTATTCCCATTAGATGGGAAATCAATTGAGAGAGTGTCTTCATACAAGTACTTGGGGATATGGATAGATGATAAGCTATCCTTCAGTTAACATATTACTGCTTTAGTTAAGAAACTTAAAGTCAAGCTCGGCTTCTATTTCAGAAACAAATCTTGCTTTACTTTTAGTGCTAGGAAGAAACTTGTGGAACCTACTTTTCTGCCTGTAATTGATTATGGAGATATATTGTACATGCATGCTGCATTTTCCATTCTGCGTCATGTAGATTCAGTTTACCATGCAATGCTACGATTCATAACAAATGCAAAGTCCCTTACCCATCACTGCATTCTTTATGATTTAGTTGGTTGGACATCTCTTTAAATTAGTAGACAACAGCACTGGTATATCTTTATTTATAAAGCTATGCTCGGCAAATGTCCACTGTACCTCTGTAACCTCCTCTCTGTTTGCTCTGGTACCTATCAGCTACGCTCCTCAAAGTGGTTGCTTTTTAATGTGCCACGATAGATATATATATATATGGCTGCTACCTTGAAATGAATCAAATGAATCGGGAGTTCAAAGCGGGTTCGCAAATCATTTGAGTCAGTGCGGGAGTTCAGAGCGGGATCGCGAATCATTTGAGTCAGGTTGGGGATCGCGAATCATTTGAATCAGTTCCGGAGATCGTAGCGGGTTCGCGAATCATTTGAGTCAGTTCGGGAGTTCAAAGCGGGATCGCGAATCATTGGAGTCAGTTTGGGGATCGCGAATGAATCAGTTCGGGAGATCGTAGCGGGTTCGTGAATCATTTGAGTCAGTTCGGGAGTTCAAAGCGGGATCGCGAATCATTGGAGTCAGTTTGGGCATCGCGAATCATTTGAATCAGTT
>NC_068410.1:1140783-1153283 GCF_023724105.1 Carassius gibelio | reverse complement strand
ACTGGACTCAAATTACTCAAATGATTCAAGTCTCTGAAGTCGCGATCCGACTCAAATGATTCGCGAACCCGCTTTGAAGTCGCGATCCGATTCAAAGAATCGCGAACCCGCTCTGAAGTCGCGATCCGACTCAAATGATTCGCGAACCCGCTTTGAAGTCGCGATCCGATTCATAGAATCGCGAACCCGCTCTGAAGTCGCGATCTGACTCAAATGATTCGCGAACCCGCTTTGAAGTCGCGATCCGATTCAAAGAATCGCGAACCCGCTCTGAAGTCGCGATCTGACTCAAATGATTCATATGATTCGTAAACCCGCTCTGAAGTCGCGATCCGACTCAAATGATTCGCGAACCCGCTTTGAAGTCGCGATCCGATTCAAAGAATCGCGAACCCGCTCTGAAGTCGCGATCCGATTCAAAGAATCGCGAACCCGCTCTGAAGTCGCGATCTGACTCAAATGATTCATATGATTCGTAAACCCGCTCTGAAGTAGCGATCTGACTCAAATGATTCGCGAACCCGCTCTTAAGACAGGATGTGGTATAGTTTCCAATTTTAATAAAGAAAATATAGGTTTATAGCCAGTGAACTTTTGTTTATAAATGTGAAATTTAGCTAACAGGAAACATAAATTAATTATGTAATATTTTCCAGTATTCTCTTTTGACTTTGTTTTTGCATCTTTTCTTTGCTTTACTGGAAAGACACACTGCAACAAAAATCCATTGAACAAATCACTTTGTGAGCTCAGTTTTGAAGCGTTTCATATTATAATGGTTTTGCGCACTGAAAGATTATTAAAAGCTTATTATATTTTTAGCCTGCACAATACATTTAAAATAAGCATAATTTAATTGTATATTATTTTTGTAGTGTAGTGTAAGCATTATAAATATATACACTTCTGAATTCTTGACATTCATATATAAATATTAAATTGTGAAATGTATGATTGCCTGATTGAATTTTATAAGAGTACTAATAGTAATTTGTTTTTATTAACGTGTTTAGATTGTGTAAAATTACTGTGTAGATTTTTACAAGAATTACCTTTTCTATTTATTTGCATTACATTTAAATAAAATATGTTGCCATTTTTAATGTGTCCCTCTGGTTAAACACTGGCCCCTCCTTGGCCCCCCTAGTAAAATTTGTCTAGAGCCGCCACTGCACACACGCACACACACATTGTTGTTTGAGATAATAATTTACACACACTTCAGATTTGGAAAAATCATTGCATCAGTGTCTCATCAATGGATGCTCTGCAGTGAATGGGTGCCGTCAGAATGAGAGTCTGATAAAAACATCACAATAATCCACAGCACTCCAGTCCATCAGTGAACATCTGGAGAAGACAAAAGATGAAACACATCCAGCATTAAGATGATTTTAACTCAAACACATAGAGTCTATAATCCATAATAACACTTCCTCCAGTGAAAAAGTGTTCTGGTCTGAATCAGGAGAGAAATCTGCACAGATCAAGCAGCGTTTAAACAGATCTAAATAAATCTGTGAGAGACGACAGCAGATGCACTTGTTCACTGGAGGTTATTATGCAACTTTAAGTTTTTCAGAGTGTGTGTAAATTAAATGGATTTGCTATTTTATTAATTGTCTTTTGCTGGACAGTTTTTAGCAGGACACGGTTTGATGCTGTACTTGCTTCGGAGCTTCATAACTCAGGATTCGTAGTGCTGCTAAACCACTTTAAAAGTGATTATGAGGTCTATAAATGAGTTAAAACAGGCTTTAAGGGAGTTGTGCACAGTGTGAGTTTCTTTTCTCTTTCATTATGAAATGTCGGAGGAGACAACCTTACAAAAATTCCTGAAAAAGGGAATTAGAAGTTAATTACCAGTTTGTGGGATATTTTTATCCTCCGTTAGGATCATTATTCAATAACATATAGTCTAGAGATCTTTCACACAGTGAAGTATTTAATCTTGTCTCAGCATCTCTGTACCTGCTTAAAAAACAATATTATAGCATAGTATTTCATTAATTGTAGTGTATTAATGTGTTGAATTATAATGAAAGCAATGCCCCGATATCAAAACAGAATCTTATTAAGCTTCATTTTCTTTATGCATAGTTCTGTTTAAATTAGATTTTGCCTTGGACATGCTCTTCACAGGTTTTGTGAGATTCACCCACATGTTCATGAGAATTAAATGCATCAGCAGTGAGAGACTGAGACGGGAAGTGATTTTAGGAGGTCAAAGTCACGCTCACATCATCCAAGCAGAAAACATTCTCCCTCTGGTCAGACGTCACCTGCAGCGAGAGCACACACACACACACACACACACACACACATGCACATTGATGCACATGTTTTAATGCATGAAGACAGATGTTAAAGCGAGGTGACAGATGAAGCTTCTCTTGCCAAATAAGTGTGGAAGGACACACAAACACACTGGAACTGTGACACGTGGAGACTAAATGATCGTACCAGTCACTGTCGAGCTGCATATATCCTTTCTGCTGAAGTGTGTGTGTGTGTGTGTGTGTGTTTGAGACTGACAACATCTTGATTATTCTATTGTATGATGGTCATCACACAAGATGTGTGAAAAATCAGTCTAATCAGGAATCCACAGCTAAAAAAAGCAAGCACAGGTGCAGGACATGATGTCACTCGCACTGTTGTCTTTAAGAAATGAGAGATGAGAGTCATTCGCCCATCGCTCCTCTTTGGGGAATCTAGTGTTCCAGAGGGATTGTGTTTGTTTGTGACTGTCATAAGCCCTTTGAAGTGTCACATTGTTCTTTGATTTTTCTTTGCATTAATTTTCTAATGATGAAAGAATGTTGGCTCCCTGTCCTTCCAGAACGGAGCGTGAGGGAAATGCCGTGGCCTATATTCTGTTCCGGAGGGGAAATTAAAATCTGTTTGCCTGTAGAGTTTATTTAATATTTAAACACATTTCTGCTCTTGACTTTTCAGAAGTCTTTGTGCTTTAAGGCAAGGACACTACACGCAAAAAGATGGATTTTTCATGCAGTTGTCAATTTAGAGATTTTGGGCTTTCAATTTCCGTAGTTTCTTTAAACGCTTCTTCCTGAACTTCTCTGGCACTTACAAACACCAAAACTTAGAGTTTGATTCCTGTCTATATTCTGAAGGGATTTGTAGAAGGGATTGTCCATATATCGTTCACACTGATTTATGCAACATTTTATTTCTAAAAACATGCTGAAAATGCCTATTTTTAAAGCCGGTGAGATTGTTTCTCCACTTCAGCTGAACTTATATACACCAAAACTTAGAGTTTTATTCCTATCTATATTCTACAGATATTTATAGAAGGGTTTGTTTATATATAATTTGTCCTGGTTTATACAACATGTTATTCCTCAAAACATAGTGAAAATGCATATATTTAAAGGCTGTGAGTTTGTTTCTCCACTTCAGTAGCACTTACATACACCAAAACTTAGACATTTATCCCTCTCTATATTCTTAACATTTTTATAGAGGGGTTTGTTTATACAGTATGTTGTTTCCATAGTTTTATTCCTGAATGTTCCTAAAAAGCATGCCAAAAAGATAAAATGTTCTCTCTGTTGACAGACTGTTCTGATTTGTGGAGTAATAAAAGAGAAATGCAAAATCTCCTTTGTAAAAACCTTCAAATCTAATATTTCAACAAAATTAAACACGAAACTTGAACTGGTGTTTTAGAATTTTGTTTTGGAAATTTAGGCAAATGAGTGCGTGTTTTATTACATAATGCGTAATTATCATATTCAGTGTTTCTGTGGGGTTTAAAAAAGTCTTAAATCACCCCTCCACAAATAGGCAGAAAGTGTCTTAAATAGAGCATAAAGTCCTTAAAGGCATTAAAAGTTGCATGCACTGCAAAAAAAAAAAAAAAAAAAAAAAAAAAAATGTCTTCCTCACTATTTTAATTGTTTTCCAATACAAATATCTAAACATCCATAAAGAGAAGATGCAAAATGAAGTTATTAGAGGATGTGTAAATGTATCTTGATTTAGGAAGCTTTAGATATTTGCACTGGAAAAACAACACAAATACAGAGCAAAAAACAACACTTTTTTGAAGTGAGATCAGATTGTAGTTAAGCTTTTTTTTTTTGTAAAATGAAAAGTAATGGATATCTGTTTTTTCAATCTGTTTTTTTTTTCTGTAATCTGCTCTTCTACATCCACATTGTGTGTAAATGTGTGTTTAGCGTCAGCAGAATGTGTGTGAAGCTCCCTGATGTCTGCAGAACCCATCAAAACCTGTATGAAAATATTCCCAGAATCCCAGCAGGTGTTCAGAGCTTCTATTGTACGCTTTATTAATATATATATATATATATATATATAAAAAATTGTATTTCTTGTAGCAATTTGGATATGAGAAATCCATCTCTTTATACTTTATACTTGATTTAAATTAATTACTACTATGAACCGTTTAGTTGTAAATAAAGCCAGTGGTATTTGTTTGTTAGCTTTTTTTTATTTTTTAGATATTATTATAGTTAAAATGTCAATATATTTTATTATTATGTTTTGCTTTGACTGTATATATTTTAGTACAACTTAAACTTGGGAATACATTTTTTTACATTTTTATATATTCTATATATATAGTTTTTATATATTTTAATGTAGAGTTGTCAACATTTGAAGTGCATAAAAACCTTTATGCTTTTTTTCCTAAACTCAAAACATAAACCTTTTTTTTCTGTGAGTGTAAAAGCCAATCAGAGTGTAAATTCATCCACTAGATGTCAGTGTGTGTCAGAGTCTCTGGCTGAATCTACAGGTTACTCTGCTGTAGAGTCTTCAACACATTACCACGGTGATCCAGCCCATAATACACCCCCACATCCCTTCATCCACATATGTATTGTTCCATCAACACACACACACACACACACACACACAAACACACACACACCTGAGCGCTTTGTGGCAGGAACTAAACAATGCAACTGTCTAAAAGCCCAGTGCATCAACATGCACAGGTATCTTTCTCTCTCTCTGTCTCTCTCTCTCTGTCTCTCTCTCTCTGTCTCTCTCTCTCTCTCGTTGTTTTTCAGTGTTGAGCTCTAGAGATCCTCCTGTGTGGGTTTGTGATTATTTTAGTCTCATTTTAACATGCACTACATACAAAACACCACCTACATTCACAATAACATCCTTCCTCTGTGTGTTTGTGTGTGTGTGTGCATGTGTGCGTGTATATGTGAGCACGTGTGTTTACCAAAAGCAGTGGCCACTAAATTGGTTTGATAAAAAAATGTCAGGGCTCCAATATTAGTTAATTTGCCTTATGTCCTTAAATGTGTGTGTGTGTGTGTGTGTGTGAGAGAGAGAGTGTGTGTGTGTGTGTGTGTGTAAGAGTGTGTGTGTTGAGGGCCCTGGAGAAACTCAGGCAGATGTTATTATTTCCATTAATTTCTCATCACTGGTTCAAATGATCAGACTTCAGACAAACGTTTGTTTTTCGTGTGTTCTTTGCATGTGGATCTGGAGAGGAAATATACTCATGCATGCTCATGAACTGGTTTCAGCTCTTCTGATGGATGGGTTTATAATTCACTCTTTATATTGTCAGCTGAAAGTGTTCTACAATTAACCGAAACATTCATTAATGCACGAGGAATGTTTAACTGTCCGGTAATGAACTCAGATTGAGTGTGGCCTGCAGTATTACTGCTCAAACTGAGAATAAAATACAGAACAGTATTTATAAAAATCTACTAATCTTGAAAACATTAAGATTCATTGTGTGTTTTTTTTTTTTAAATAAATTAAAACTTTTATTAGTCAAGGGTGCATTCAATTAATGAAAAGTGTCAGTAAAGACATTTCTCTTTCAAACGCTGTTCTTCTGAACTTTCTATTAATCAGTGAATCATGGAAAACAAAATGCATCAGTTTCCACACAAATATTGAGCAGCACAACTGTGTTCAACATTGATAATAATTTTCATGTTTCTTGAGCAGTAAATCATCATATTTTCATGATTTCTGAAGATCATGTGAGACTGAAGACTGGAGGAATGATGCTGAAAATACAGCGGAGCATCACAGAAATACATTACACTTTAACACAGATTCACACAGAAAACAGATGATTTACATTAGAATAATACTTCAAAATTTTTACTGTATATTTGATCAAATAAATGCATATTCGGTGAGCAGAAGAGACTTTTTTTCGATAACATTTAAAAATCATAGCATTAAAGAATAGCTTCAGTTCTAAATTCTGATTGAACTGCATTCAGACTGGTTATGATATGGCGTCTGATTCTGAATTCTGTTTTAATTCACTAATCAGTCCTTCCTAGAAGATCTTTGATCATTATGTTGCTTGGCAACCATAAACGGCCTTATAGTTCCACTAATGAGCTCGATTAGTGATCAGAGGAACTGTGTGTTATGATTATTATTAGTAAATGTGCTTCATTATATGATGTTTTTTTTTATTATATTATCATCATTATTGTAATATATGATACACGCTGTGTGAGTTGAGCAATGCAGTGAATCTCTCTCTCTCTCTCTCACACACACACACACACACACAGTGTCAGGATGATCAATAACTCTATCAGCAGCTGTCCACATTTTACTCTTTAAATCATCTCTTTCATTTTCCTGCTCTACGATTCTTGCCTTGATTTGTAAAGATCATTCTAAACAAACATGTATTTCTTGCAGATGTTAAGAATTAATGTTGAACTGAAATGTTCCAATCACTTGCGTTGATTTATTTTTATTTGATTTTAAATGTGCCTTTGTATAGCAGAAGCAACATAGTGCAAGAGTAAATAAGTATTAACAAGATAAAAATATTTATTAATAAGATATCAAAAATGTGTTTATTTATTTCCAATACAGTTGTATTTAAATTGGCTTACAGGTTAAATTACAATCAATTTGTCAATTAATAAATGAATGAATAAATAAATGATTTATTTATATTTATTCAGTTTATATTTAAATTTTTATTGAATTTTTATGTGCAATTAAATTGCCAAAAGCACTGAAAACAGGTGCAGTAAATGTAAAAATGGTCAAAATTAATCATAATAAATAAATCTTGTTTTCCTTTTCTAAGTTCCTGACAGATATCTTGACACAAATATTCTTGTTTTAAGCATAAATCTGATAAATTGTCAGAAAACATGATTATCTGAAATCATTTTTCCAGTGTCTTGATTTAATAATATTCAGTCTGTGTTGGCTTCCACTTGTTGTCACGTGTAAAACCTGTCTTGAAGCCAAACCCGTTGAGAATCGCTGATCTGGAGACTCTTTCTCTCTCTGTTTCTGATGTTTTCTCAGTTTCTCAGCCTGGATAAGCGGAGTGGATCTCCATCTGTTCTCCACTCTCTCTTCAGATGATTCTCTCTGATCAGCTTTTATTTGTTCAGTTATGCAGTTTATGAGATAAACGTTCAGTGTCGTTCTGCCTCCGGCTCCAGATCATCACGGTTTGCTCTGCTCTAATAATTCATCAGATCCAGACAATCAAAGCATCAAACACAGCCTGATGAATTCATATTGAGCGCTTTTGTTCCATCATTTATCACTTCCTTATTTCTCTCTATTCTTATAACATTTTATTTGAAATATTAATGTGCATTTGCATTGCCAAAGCAAAATAAGTTCAGTTAATTTAAAAGGACTACAGCGCACATAAAGTGAATTAGTATTATATATATATATATATATATATATATATATATATATATATATATATATATATATATATATATATATATATGTATGTGTGTGTGTGTGTGTGTGTGTGTGAACACTAGGAGACTTTAATTCCCCTCAAAATCCTTAAAATTTAACCTTATCAGAACAGAACAAGAATTAACCCTAACCCTAAATTCTAATGGATAAATATAATTGCAGTATATAATAATATAGGCTTAGCAAGAAACAAATGAATTTAAAACAAATGTAAGGTAAAGTTGGGTTTATCTCTCTCATTAGGCACAAATCCAAATCTGAAGCTATTTGAAACTAAACTATTAACCTATTTATTATGTAAAATAGGATTTGTAGTTCCCGTATCGACAGAAAATGCAAATACAATAACTATAAAATAACTATAGTGCAAATAAAGTAATTTAGTATAAAAACTAACTAACAACATCACAATAACATACCAAACACATTTTTTTTTGGTTTATTAATATAAATAACCATAACCTAGATAACCACAAGTCATGCCACTTTAAATTAAGAATTTGTTCATGTAATATAGTTGATGAATGTAACTTTTGGCTGTTTTGGGTGCCAAGCAACTCATCGACATTGATACAGATGTGTGTCACAGTGGCAGCTCAGACTCAGAACTGCAACAATGTTTCATAATTATAATTGAACAAAGAGCAGATCAATCTCTGCTTTTCAGAGACAGCGTCCAATCCGTCTCCATGACGCTCCTCACTGACCGGTTACTTAGCAACAGCCACACAAAGATTGCAAGCTATTTTCCGTGTTATTATGAGTCACTGAGTTCTTGAGGAAGAGATGGAGATCCAGAAGCATCGAGAGTGAATCAGTGAAGCCATCTGAGCTCAACGTGTGTGCGCTTTCCTTCCTGTTGATATTTCTCTATTAGTTTGATCTCAGTTTCTTTTGAAGTTTATTTTAGTAGCATTCAGTTTATTAAGAAACGTGGCAACACTTTGAAAAGCTTTTAGTATGAAGACTTAGTCAATAAAAATACTATTAGAAAATATTCTATAGCACTGATAACATGTTTAAGCAAGTTGCAAACATGATTTAGCATGCATGAATTAGTGAATTGATACTTTGTTAGCATTTTTTGATGTTACTTGTTATGAAGAGAGTCAGTGGCGTTCAGATCCAAATGCAGTATTTATTTAGAGAGTGGTCAGACAGGCAGAAATTAGGGAGGGCGTCAGGTGTGTCAGGGATAACCAGAATCGAAACCAGAAACAAGCGGAGATCGGGGCGGGCAGCAGAGAAATCAGAGTCGAATACACAGTCCAAAGGTCAAACTCGGGAATAACAAACAGGGGAAAAATGCTCAGCAATGTCAGACAGGCTAAACAAGACTTTGCAGTGAGTGAGAGTGATTGTGGTGCTTATATGTGTGTGTAAATGAGGTGCAGGTGTGGCAAGGAAATTGGCTGATGAATGAGGTGCAGGTGTGGCAAGGTGGTTGTGATGCAGTGACTCATGGGAGATGTAGTTCGGGTGTGGTGCAACAGTATGAGAGGTGCTAGTGTCCAAGTGATGATATGGTGACATCTGGTGGTTGATGGGTGGAATGGTCCTGAGTGGAGTGCCCTCTACTGAAGTTCATGGGCACTCCAGTTAATGATCGTGACATTACTAGCATGATTTAACAAGTTGCTAGCACATTTTAACATTTTGCTAACATGAATTAACATGTTGCTACTATGTTTTAACATGTTTTTAGCAAGTTTAAGCATGTTGATAGAATGTTTTAACACATTGTTAACATGTTCTAGCATGTTGCTACCATGTTTTAGCACTTTGTAAGCATGTTTTACTAATTTGCTAGCATGTTTTAACATGTTCCTATCATGTTATAGCACATTGCTACCATGTTTTAGCACTTTGTTGGCATGTTTTACCATTTTGCTAGCATGATGTAACACACTCCTATCATGTCATAGCATGTTGCTACCATGTTTTACCATGTTACTTGCATGTTTTAACTTGTTGTTAGCCATATTTAGCATATTGCTAACATGTTTTAGCATTTTACTACCATGTTTTAAACCTTTGTTGGCATGTTTTAATATTTTTCTTGCGTAATTTAGTATGTTGCTATAATAATTGAGCTGCTAATATAATTTAACATTTTGCTAACATGTTGTAAGATGCTGTTAACATGTTCCAGTATGTTGCTAGCATTATTTAACATGTTGCTAGCATGATTTAACACATTGCTGTCATGTTTCAGCATGTTGCTATATAGTTATCATAATTTAACTACTGTTAACATGTTTGAACACATTGCTAGCATACTATTAAGATGTTAGCATGATTAGCACATTGCTAGCATTAATTGGCATTTTGACAGTATCATGTTAAGCATGTTGATTTATACATGTTGCATGTTGCATGTAGCATGATTTACCATGTTGCAAGCATGTTTAAGCATGTTGCTAGCATGATTAACATGTTTATATCATGATTTAGTATGTTACTAACATGACTATCACATTCCTAACATAATTTGTGTGCTGTTGACGTTTTCAACAGTTTTAGCATGTTGGTGGCATGTTGTTACCATGTTTCTAACTTGATTAGCACATTGGTATCTTGAATTAACATGCTGGTAGCATATTTTAGCATGTAGCTAGCATGATTAGCATGCAATCCAGCTCCTTCTGCTCATTCACAGTTTTAATGGAAATCGTTATCCATCTCCGCAGGAGGATTTACACACATTCCCGCTGAAATCGCACGTCCTGATTTTGCCAAGTTCGATGTGTTCCTAGGTCAACATATTTTGTTGACCCTGGAACAACATTTTACTCCAAAAATATATTCTTAACCATATCCCTACACCTAAACCTAACCTTAACCATGAGTAATCCCTAAAATCAGAGGATATGATAGATGAATGACACTGATGTACAAGCACCAAACACTGATTTTAAGCGTAAACTTCACAAAATCTATAAACTGGTTCTTCAAATCTGATTGGTTAATCACAATGTTGTTCCAGGGTCAACAACGATGTTGTCCCAGGAACATGTCTCACTTGGTAAAATCAGGTTCTGCGCTGAAATCACACACATTCCTACTGAAGAATTAGCGATGTTAGCAATTAAGCAAACAGTAAAGAAATGATTTTCTGTGGTTTTGAAGCCTGTACTGTGGTTTACTCTGATGTGACCCGCGTCTGACCCGCTGCGACCCGGGTTTCATTAGCACTGAATGTTTTGGAGACAGAGAGCACTGCAGGAAATCTCTCCTTTCAATTGGGTTTGATTTCTTCTGACGCTCAACACCCGCATAGAGTTTGATGCTTTTGATTTTGGGTCGCACACACACACACACACACACACACACAAATGCACACTTATTATTGCTTTCTTATATCTGTGTGTGAGTGTGTGTGTGTGTGTGTGTGTGTGGGCATGTTTTTGTATCATATCAGGACACAACTCTGTATAATGACATGGGTATGACACAGGTATTACAAGGAGAGGGTGACTTATGAGGACATAACCCATGTCCCCATTTTTCAAAACACTTATAAATCATACAGAATGAGTTTTTTTGAGAAAGTAAAAATGCACAAAGTTTCCTGTGAGGGTTAGGGTTAGGTGTAGGGTTGGTGAAGGGACATAGAATATACAGTTTCTACATTATAAAAACCATTACACCTATGGGATGAACACACTTTACACAAAACAAACGTGTGTGTGTGTGTGTGTGTGTTTGCATTGTTCTAAACAATATTCTCGCTCTGTCTGTGTTTTCCTGTTATATCTGATGGGGTGAAGAGGTCAAACCCAGAGGTGTGTTTTTGAGTTGTGTGTGTGTGTGTGTGTGTCTATTTCCGGGTTATGATGTTTCCACAGAGATGATTGACAGGGTCAGAGTGGCAGCTCCGACATCCCATAATTCCAGCCCACCTGGCTCTCTCTCTCTCACGTGTGTCTTTCCTGTCACTCTGCTCTTTACACAAAGTCAATGTCCTGCAGGAAACACAGGGTGTATTTGTGTTTGTGTGTGTTTGTGTGCAAAGATGAGCCATTTCCTTTCTAGTCTCCAGGTCACCATAAAGGCTTCCTCACACACACACACACACACACACACTGAAGGAGCGTCACAGCCTGTGACTTCAGTCAAGTTTGTGTTTGCTCCTCATCATCATCTCTGTTATGTCGCAGTAAGTTTGTTTTCACTCTTTCAGACTTCATCTTAGCTGACAGACAACATGAACACTGCTGTTTTAGCTTAAACCACACATAGGACACACCGGGGCTAGTTGTCACACAGGGAGGTTAACCCTTTAATTTCTAGTAATGTCTATTAGTTTACTCTAGCGCTGGTTTCACATGAAATAAATTTAAGTGGATTCTGTTCTTTGATCTATTTTTACACTATCATATTTTTTTTGTTGTTGATTTTACAGGGGCAAGTTGTCAATGTGTTAAATTCATTGTAGAACCAATTACTTAGAATTTTCGACGAATATTTTAACTGTTTCATTAATTGTTTTGTTGTGTATAGTTTGCTGTAAAGTGGATCGGTGGGGTTTTCCATGACTCTGAACTTACCCGATATAATGTGATAACATCAAGGTTTGTGTTTATGCAGAAATTCAGAAAGCACCCCACCCTTAATATCCATTACAGTAAACAGTGTGACAACTTGCCCCGGTGTTCTGTGCATGTGTAAGAGAGGAAGGAAACGAAACTGTGTGTTTAAAGTCTTGTAACTGCTCACCTTTTTATTTTAGATTATCACTTCAGTAATCCTGCATT
>NC_068410.1:1133283-1135783 GCF_023724105.1 Carassius gibelio | reverse complement strand
GCTGGTATTCAGCCAATCAGCTTAAAAGACGATGTAACCTGTAGAACACACACTTCTTTTAAAAACTTCTTTTAATTCGTGCAGAAGATCAGATGAATGCAAGCTTCTGCACGCTGGGTTTGTGCAGACGGTATAATTATATGTGTGTGTTTCCCATTTTAAGCTCTGAATGAGATCACAGCTGATGTGTTTCGTGTCTACTCATCGTGTGTGTGTGTGTGTGTGTGTGTGTGTGATGCTGATGTTTCCAGGTCGAACGCAAACATACGTCGATCTTCATTCAACCTAAACACTCTCGGTCTGAGAGGTTCGTTTTAGCGTGAAGAGAACGAGGGAGTGATTTTATCACCCCAGAGAAAGAGAAGACGATGAGAGGAGGACGTCAGGGTGAAGGACAGAGAGAGAGAGAGAGAGAGAATGAAAGATCAGGAATGAAAAGAGACCATTAGAAGATGAAATGACAGACAGATATACTGTAGAGACAGAGACAGGTATTCTGGATATATACAGTATATATTTGAACTGAAAAATACTTTAATTCATCAAGGACACATCAAAGAGGAAAAATAAAATGTATCATGGTTTCCACAAAAACATTATGTGTTCAACACTGTTTCTTGAGCAGTAAATCATCATATTATTCTGATTTCTGAAGATCATGTGACACTGAAGACTGGAGGAATGATGCTGAAAATACAGCGGAGCATCACAGAAATAAATGACACTTTAACACAGATTCACACAGAACACAAATGACTTAGATTGTAATAATTTTTCACATTTTTTTCAATATTTTTGAACAAAAATATTATATACATAAGACATTGTTAATGTGTGGCAGATATAATAGATCCGTGTTTCCTCTCAGAAGGGGTTTGGGTTTGTTGTGTCGGTGTCAGATGTGACTCTCATCCTGAATCTCCAGACAATATGAGAGGTTAATCTACTGTCACACACACACACACACACACACACACGTGGTGCATTTGCATCTTAACAGAGACAGAAAGTGAGAATGAGACGAGAACTGCTGCTGTCAGCCGTCTGTGTGTGTCTGTGAGAGAGTGTGTGTGTGTGTGTGACAGCTGCGCTTAAGAAGGCGTCCTCTGAGGTCTCTCTTCGTTTGGTCTCTCGTCCTTCACTCTGGTTCAGTGTTGGCCTCTCTCTCTCTCTCTCTCTCTCTGCATCACACTGTTCTTCTCGTTTAACAGCGCTGAGTGTGTATCAGAGCGCCAGAGAAACCAATGCAGCGGCACGCACAGCTTAGAGACACACACCGCGATGCAGTACAGGTACGACACACACACACACACACACACACACACACACACACACACACACACACACACACACACACACACACACACTTGCTTCAGTAGTTTTACTCGTGGTGTGTGTCTTTGATCATATGTGTGTCATGTTTTCCATGCCTGTATCAGAAGTCTCTCTAATTAACTCATTAATGGCGTGTGATCTGGCTCCGCCCACTGTGACCGCCCCCTCGTTAAGAGCCAATTAACTGCATTTATCATACAGATCAGATCAGAGTTGGACCCTGAAAGCCTTTCGTTTATAATGAATGCATTTCTGTTTAAATGTCATTAATGAAAGCGAGTGTCTCTCTCTCCCTCTGTTTTCTGCTCGTCTGTCATCTGAGTTCAGAGATTGTGTGTGATGTGATTGTGAACAGATGCACACACAGTCGTTCAGTGGTGATCAATACACTGATTCAGTCTGTGAGTGTGTGTGTGTGTGTGTGTCAGGCACTGCATTGATCATGTCAAGTCAAATTGATTTCTACAGCACTTTTCACAACACACATAGTCTCAGTGTTTATAATATTTTAGCAGATTAGAGCTGGATGATAACATAGCTTACATTCTGAGACTATATGAACAATCAAGCTGAGATTTGCTATATGTGAGTGAGAAAGTATTTCTGCTGCATTTATTTGATCAAAAATACAGTAGAAATAGTGAAATATTATTCTAATTTAAAACAGCTGTTTTCTGTGTGAATCTGTGTTAAAGTGTAATGTATTTCTGTGATGCTCCGCTGTATTTCCAGCATCATTCCTCCAGTCTTCAGTGTCACATGATCTTCAGAAATCATGAAAATATGATGATTCACTGCTCAAGAAACATTTCTGATTATTATTAATGTTGAACACAGTTGTGCTGCTCAATATTTGTGTGGAAAGTGAGAAATCATATGAGTGGCTGTAAAACACACACACACACACACACACACACACACACACACACACACACACTGAGAATCGACCACAAATCAGAATAATTAGCATATTAGATGAGCATGTGGGCCGGATGAGCAGGTGCAGCAGGTCATTCCTCAACTTTGTTTTTCTGTCCATCTGTGAGGAGCAGGAGGATCTTTAATGACCCAGAAACAGCAGCTGCAATGATGGATTGACACACACACACACACACACAGAAAGTTGCACTTCTCGCATACTAGTTGATTTATCTTGTAAAGAGAG